>NC_092101.1:53464691-53587191 GCF_045679555.1 Salvelinus alpinus
CACCCTCCATATATCACATTATGTCTGTTATCACCCTCCATATATCACATTATGTCTGTTATCACCCTCCATATATCACAGTATGTCTGTTATCACCCTCCATATATCATATTATGTATGTTAACACCCTCCATATATCACATTATGTCTGTTATCACCCTCCATATATCACATTATTTCTGTTATCACCCTCCATATATCACATTCTGTCTGTTATCACCCTCCATATATCACATTATGTCTGTTATCACCCTCCATATATCACATTATGTCTGTTATCACCCTCCGTATATCACATTATGTCTGTTAACACCCTCCATATATCACATTATGTCTGTTATCATCCTCCGTATATCACATTCTGTCTGTTATCACCCTCCATATATCACATTATGTCTGTTATCACCCTCCATATATCACATTATGTATGTTATCACCCTCCGTATATCACATTATGTCTGTTAACACCCTCCATATATCACATTATGTCTGTTATCACCCTCCATATATCACATTCTGTCTGTTATCACCCTCCATATATCACATTATGTCTGTTATCACCCTCCATATATCACATTATGTCTGTTAACACCCTCCATATATCACATTATGTATGTTATCACCCTCCGTATATCACACTATGTCTGTTATCACCCTCCATATATCACATTATGTCTGTTAACACCCTCCATATATCACATTATGTCTGTTATCATCATCCATATATCACATTATGTCTGTTAACACCCTCCATATATCACATTATGTCTGTTAACACCCTCCATATATCACATTATGTCTGTTATCACCCTCCATATATCACATTATGTCTGTTATCACCCTCCATATATCACATTATGTCTGTTATCACCCTCCGTATATCACATTCTGTCTGTTATCACCCTCCATATATCACATTATGTCTGTTAACACCCTCCATATATCACATTATGTCTGTTATCATCATCCATATATCACATTATGTCTGTTAACACCCTCCATATATCACATTATGTATGTTATCACCCTCCGTATATCACATTATGTCTGTTATCACCCTCCATATATCACATTATGTCTGTTAACACCCTCCATATATCACATTATGTCTGTTATCATCATCCATATATCACATTATGTCTGTTAACACCCTCCATATATCACATTATGTCTGTTAACACCCTCCATATATCACATTATGTCTGTTATCACCCTCCATATATCACATTATGTCTGTTATCACCCTCCATATATCACATTATGTCTGTTATCACCCTCCATATATCACATTATGTCTGTTATCACCCTCCATATATCACATTCTGTCTGTTATCACCCTCCATATATCACATTCTGTCTGTTATCACCCTCCATATATCACATTATGTCTGTTATCACCCTCCATATATCACATTATGTCTGTTATCACCCTCCATATAGCATAATGCTCCTGAGGTCTGAGTACATGACATGGCTGTAGCATCCAGGCCCCAGCTTCAGGAAGCCTCTCATAGTAGTTGCTGATCTAGGATCAGTTTAGCTATCCAGATCATAATGAGTAAGATGGCTCTGCTGTAGTATTCTGTGACTAGACAGATCTGAAGGTTGGGAGACGGGGAATTGTCTGTCTCTTTCCTGGAACCCCAGCAGCTTTACATCGTGTTAATACGAGCTCAGCAGACACCTGAGGCATCAGGTGAAAGGTAACGCACAGCTTGTCCTCAATCCCCCACCTCAGCACGCACGCACGCACGCACGCACGCACGCACGCACGCACGCACGCACGCACGCACGCACGCACGCACGCACGCACGCACGCACGCACACACACACACACACACACACACACACACACACACACACACACACACACACACACACACACACACACACACCAGCCCTGATCAAATCAGCTGTAACAGTGGGTGTTGAGTGAGAGGAGGGTTACGGGGGCGGAGCTGTGTTGCCGTAGCAGCCCTCTCTTCCTCTAAACAGATGTTGGTTACATGTGTTTTTCTCACCCAGCCACTTTCCTTCCGGTGTTTTCTGGAAGCAGCTTGCATTGTGGTCTATCCACAGTGGGTTTCTGACTGTCTCTGCCATCTAGTCAGCCAGTCAGTCAGCAAACCAGCCATCTAGTCAGCCAGCCAGTCAGCAAACCAGCCAGCCAGCCGTCTAGTCAGCCAGCAAACCAGCTGGCTCTGTCCACTATGCTGCAGGCAGTGTCTCTGTCCACTATGCTGCAGGCAGTGTCTCTGTCCACTATTCTGCAGGCAGTGTCTCTGTCCACTATGCTGCAGGCAGTGTCTCTGTCCACTATGCTGCAGGCAGTGTCTCTGTCCACTATGCTGCAGGCAGTGTCTCTGTCCACTATGCTGCAGGCAGTGTCTCTGTCCACTATGCTGCAGGCAGTGTCTCTGTCCACTATTCTGCAGGCAGTGTCTCTGTCCACTATGCTGCAGGCAGTGTCTCTGTCCACTATGCTGCAGGCAGTGTCTCTGTCCACTATGCTGCAGGCAGTGTCTCTGTCCACTATGCTGCAGTCAGTGTCTCTGTCCACTATGCTGCAGGCAGTGTCTCTGTCCACTATTCTGCAGGCAGTGTCTCTGTCCACTATTCTGCAGGCAGTGTCTCTGTCCACTATGCTGCAGGCAGTGTCTCTGTCCACTATTCTGCAGGCAGTGTCTCTGTCCACTATGCTGCAGGCAGTGTCTCTGTCCACTATGCTGCAGGCAGTGTCTCTGTCCACTATGCTGCAGGCAGTGGCTCTGTCCACTATTCTGCAGGCAGTGTCTCTGTCCACTATTCTGCAGGCAGTGTCTCTGTCCACTATGCTGCAGGCAGTGTCTCTGTCCACTATTCTGCTGCCAGTGCCACTGTCCACTATGCTGCAGGCAGTGTCTCTGTCCACTATTCTGCAGGCAGTGTCTCTGTCCACTATTCTGCAGCCAGTGTCTCTGTCCATGGTGCTGCAGGCAGTGTCTCTGTCCACTATGCTGCAGCCAGTGTCTCTGTCCATGGTGCTGAAGTGAGCCCACCTGTTCTTCTGTGCTGAGGTGGGTGTCTCTGTCCATGGTGCTGCACTGGGAGTCCTTCAGCCACACCTATGGCCATGCCGCTCACGGTGTCACTGGTACACTACATGACCAGAAGTATGTGGACACCTGCACATCGAACATCTCATTCCAAAAGCATTAATATGGAGTTGTTCCCTCTCCATTGCTGCTATAACAGCCTCCACTCTTCTGGGAAGGCTTTCCCACTAGATGTTGGAACATTACTGCTGTAACAGCCTCCACTCTTCTGGGAAGGCTTTCCCACTAGATGTTGGAACATTACTGCTGTAACAGCCTCCACTCTTCTGGGAAGGCTTTCCCACTAGATGTTGGAACATTACTGCTGTAACAGCCTCCACTCTTCTGGGAAGGCTTTCCCACTAGATGTTGGAACATTACTGCTGTAACAGCCTCCACTCTTCTGGGAAGGCTTTCCACTAGATGTTGGAACATTGCTGCTATAACAGCCTCCACTCTTCTGGGAAGGCTTTCCACTAGATGTTGGAACATTGCTGCGGGGACTTCCTTCCATTCAGCCACAAGAGCATTAGTGATGTTGGTCACTGATGTTGGGCGATTAGGCCTGGCTCACAGTCGGCGTTCCAATTAATTCGCCAAAACCCAGATTCGTCCGTCAGACTGCCAGATGGTGAAGCGTGATTGATCACTGCATAGAATGCGTTTCCAATGGCGGGCAAGAGTCCAATGGCGGGCAAGCTTTACACCACTCCAGCCGATGCTTGACATTGCGCATGGTGATCTTAGGCTTGTGTGCAGCTGCACGGCCATGGAAACCCATTTCATGAAGCTCCCGACGAACAGTTCTTGTGCTCACGTTTCTTACAGAGGCAGTTTGGAACTCGGTAGTGAGTGTTGCAACCGAGGACAGACGATTTTTACGCACTCGGCGGTCCCGTTCTGTGAGTTTGCGTGGCCTACCTCTTCGCGGCTAAGCCGTTGTTGCTCCTAGACGTTTCCACTTCACAATAACAGCACTTACCGTTGACCTGGGCAGCTCTAGCAGAGTAGATATTTTACGAACTGACTTGTTGGAAAGGTGGCATCCTATGATGGTGCCAGGTTGGAAGTCACTGAGCTCTTCAGTAAGGCCATTCTAATGCCAATGTTTGTCTATGGAGATTGCATGGCGGTGTATTCATTGTTATACACCTATCAGCAACATCCGAATCCACTAATTTGAACAGGTATCCACATACTGTTTTGCATCACTCGCTTTCTCTCTCTTTTCAACTCACCCATTCTCCCCCTTTCTCCCCCATCCTACTTTACTTAGTTTATTTATTCAGTTAAATGTGTGAAATTAGTTTCGGTATAATTTAGGTTAAGTTTTGAGGCAAACTTCTGGGGGATTTTGAACTGGGCGCCTTCAACTGTCGGGAGAAGGAGGGGCAACAAGTGAAAACCATTCAAATAATGACACCCCCTCCTAAAACTGGTTCTGAGTCCAGTTCTGTTGGTGATATTACGATTCTAACAACGACAGTGTGTTATATAGACTTATTTAGTAAAAGTCAAGGATGATGGGCGGGGGCATGACTTTAAAAATGTCAGAGTAATAAATTAAATTAAAAAAATTAATGAGCCAATCCAAATGACTGCTTTTAGCGGTTATAGTGTGAACACTGCTAATCAAATCAAATCAAATGTATTTATATAGCCCTTCGTACATCAGCTGATATCTCAAAGTGCTGTCCAGAAACCCAGCCTAAAACCCCCCAAACAGCAAGCGATGCAGGTGTAGAAGCACGCATAATCTAAGCCACACATCAAACCAAGGGGATTAAATCCTCCCATTAGGAGAAACTTGTTTCTGACATTAAACATGTTCCTTATCCGTTCTGTGGGCGCCCTGCTGTCTCATGCAGCCTGTCCCTGCCAGGCCATTTAAAACACCCTGTTAAGGCTTCCCTGCATGCTTCATGATTTGTTTCACTGTTTTTTATTCCGCTATTAAACGGCAATAATGTAAGCTAGTGAGATCTAGTTGCTGGAGAGACATTTATGTGATATTTCTAAGTTCAGTAAAGTGTAATACAACAGCACTAGCCGGTGTGCCTGGCTCCTACTACCATACCCCGTTCAAAGGCACCTACTACCATTCCCCCGTTCAAAGGCACCTACTACCATACCCCGTTCAAAGGCACCTACTACCATACCCCGTTCAAAGGCACCTACTACCATACCCTGTTCAAAGGCACCTACTACCATACCCTGTTCAAAGGCACCTACTACCATACCCCGTTCAAAGGCACCTACTACCATACCCTGTTCAAAGGAACCTACTACCATTACCCCGTTCAAAGGCACCTACTACCATACCCTGTTCAAAGGCACCTACTACCATACCCCGTTCAAAGGCACCTACTACCATTACCCCGTTCAAAGGCACCTACTACCATACCCCGTTCAAAGGCACCTACTACCATACCCCGTTCAAAGGCACCTACTACCATACCCTGTTCAAAGGCACCTACTACCATACCCTGTTCAAAGGCACCTACTACCATACCCTGTTCAAAGGCACCTACTACCATACCCCGTTCAAAGGCACCTACTACCATACCCTGTTCAAAGGCACCTACTACCATTACCCCGTTCAAAGGCACCTACTACCATTACCCCGTTCAAAGGCACCTACTACCATACCCCGTTCAAAGGCACCTACTACCATTACCCCGTTCAAAGGCACCTACTACCATACCCCGTTCAAAGGCACCTACTACCATACCCCGTTCAAAGGCACCTACTACCATACCCCGTTCAAAGGCACCTACTACCATACCCCGTTCAAAGGCACCTACTACCATACCCCGTTCAAAGGCACCTACTACCATACCCCGTTCAAAGGCACTTAAATCTTGTGTCTGGCCCATTCACCCTCTGAATGGCACACATACACAATCCATGTCTCAATTGTCACAGGGCTTAAAAATCCTTCTTTAACCCGTCTCCTCCCCTTCATCTTCACTGATTGAAGTGGATTTAACAGGTGACATCAACAAGGGATCGTAGCTTTCACCTGGATTCACCTGGTCGGTCTATGTCATGGGAAGAGCAGGTGTTCCTAATGTTTTGTCCACTCAGTGGTTGTGACTGTGGTAAAGTGACTGTGGCAAACTGTGTGTATGAACCGCTATGTACCTGTGTTGTGTTGCAGGCTCCCAGCAGTGCCAGGCCTGAGGAAGAATTGGAGCGTCTCACCAAGAAGATGCTTTATGACATGGAAAACCCTCCGGCCGAGGAGTACTTTGGTAAGACAAAACTTTACTGTCCATAGTACAGTAATCATAGCATTACCTATGGTGATCGTCATTATAGGGTCACTCCACAAAAATAGTGCTTTTTGGTCTGTTTGATATTTTCAGTAGATATATTAAATGAAGTCTAATTTATTAATATAGACCACATGGAGAATTCAATAAGTCACATGTTTTATATGACTTGCTAAAGTGCTTAAAGTCAGCATTTTGACATGTCCCTCCGTGCTCCCTGTAGGAAGATTTTAACCAACTAAATGTCTGTAAAGACCTAGTTATTTTGTTGCTTTGACAAAGTCAGTTCTGAACATTATCCTTTATTTCATGTGATTAGTGATTCATTTAATCCATGTGATTAATGATTAATTTATTCCATGTGATTAATGATTCATTTATTTAATGAGATTAATGAATCATTTATTTCATGTGATTATTGATTCATTTATTTCATGTGATTAATGATTCATTTATTTTATGTGATTAAATCAAATCAAATGTATGTATATAGCCTTTCTTACATCAGCTGATATCTCAAAGTGCAGAAACCCAGCATAAAACCCCAAACAGCAAGCAATGCAGGTGTAGAAGCACGGTGGCTAGGAAAAACTCCCTAGAAAGGCCAAAACCTAGGAAGAAACCTAGAGAGGAACCAGGCTATGAGGGGTGGCCAGTCCTCTTCTGGCTGTGCCGGGTGGAGATTATAACAGAACATGGCCAAGATGTTCAAATGTTCATAAATGACCAGCATGGTTAAATAATAATAATCACAGTAGTTGTCGAGGGTGCAGCAAGTCAGCACCTCAGGAGTAAATGTCAGTTGGCTTTTCATAGCCGATCATTCAGAGTATCTCTACCGCTCCTGCTGTCTCTAGAGAGTTGAAAACAGCAGGTCTGGGACAGGTAGCACGTCCGGTGAACAGGTCAGGGTTCCATAGCCGCAGGCAGAACAGTTGAAACTGGAGCAGCAGCACGGCCAGGTGGACTGGGGACAGCAAGGAGTCATCATGCCAGGTAGTCCTGAGGCATGGTCCTAGGGCTCAGGTCCTCCGAGAGAGAGAAAGAAAGAGAGAATTAGAGAGAGCATACTTAAATTCACACAGGACACCGGATAAGACAGGAGAAGTACTCCAGATATAACAGACTGACTCTAGCCCCCCGACACATAAACTACTGCAGCATAATTATTGGAGGCTGAGACAGGAGGGGTCAGGAGACACTGTGGCCCCATCCGATGATACCCCCGGACAGGGCCAAACAGGCAGGATATAACCCCACCCACTTTGCCAAAGCACAGCCCCCACACCACTAGAGGGATATCTTCAACCACCAACTTACCATCCTGAGACAAGGCCGAGTATAGCCCACAAAGATCTACGCCACGGCACAACCCAAGGGGGGCGCCAACCCAGACAGGAAGACAACGTCAGTGACTCAACCCACTCAAGTGACGCATCCCTCCTAGGATGGCATGGAAGAGCACCAGTAAGCCAGTGTCTCAGCCCCTGTAATAGGGTTAGAGGCAGAGAATCCCAGTGGAGAGAGGGGAACCGGCCAGGCAGAGACAGCAAGGGCGGTTCGTTGCTCCAGAGCCTTTCCGTTCACCTTCACACTCCTGGGCTAGACTACACTCAATCAAATGACCCACTGAAGAGATGAGTCTTCAGTAAAGACTTAAAGGTTGAGACCGAGTCTGCGTCTCTCACATGGGTAGGCAGACCATTCCATAAATATGGAGCTCTATAGGAGAAAGCCCTGCCTCCAGCTGTTTGCTTAGAAATTCTAGGGACAATTAGGAGGCCTGCGCCTTGTGACCGTAGCGTACGTGTAGGTATGTACGGCAGGACCAAATTGGAAAGATAGGTAGGAGCAAGCCCATGTAATGCTTTGTAGGTTAGCAGTAAAACCTTTATTTAATTAATGTGATTAATGATGCATTTATTTCTTGTGATTCATTTATTTCATGTGATCAGTGATTCATTTATTACATGTGATTAGCGATTCATTTATTTCATGTGATCAGTGATTCATTTATTACATGTGATTAGCGATTCATTTATTTCCTGTGATCAGTGATTCCTGTTACGACCCTGTTACTTTATTTGGCACTTACTATAGTAACTTTTTTATTTAACATCTTGAGATGGGAAAGCTATTTTTTATGAAGTTGAACATGTGCTCTTTATGACAGAATGTAAAAATGATGTGAAATGAAATGTATTTAATTTTTTCGCCAAGTACTTTGGTAAAACAGATGAACGACTCCCTACCCACCACCAGTGCCACTCATCCTTGTCTGTGTGACCAACCAGGGCTCAAGCCCTGGTCTCCTCCACTATAAGTACAGAGCACACCGTAGTTATGCCATGGATCCCATCCAATCACAAGGCATCATCAGGAGCACAGTCTTCTACTCTATATGTCAGAGGGCTGCAGCTAAACCTTTAAACTATGTGTCAAATAGTCAACTACTAGCTAACAGTGTCATTCATTCACCATCTACAGGATGTGGGATTGTCTCACCAAGTTAGGCTTGTCACTAGTTACCACAGCCACAAAGTCAACATTATCTATATTGTAAAAAATAAAAACTACTTTTTGGTCTTAATTCAGGGTTAAGGATAGGTTTAAGATTAGCAGTGTGTTTAAGGTTAGGTTTAAAATAAAATGCGACCAAGAGAAATGGTAGAAATAGGCAGGGTTTAGCCATAATTCTGACTTTGTGGCTATAGAAGCTAGTGATCTCTCTCTCTCTCTCTCTCTCTCTCTCTCTCTCTCTCTCTCTCTCTCTCTCTCTCTCTCTCTCTCTCTCTCTCTCTCTCTCTCTCTCTCTCTCTCTCTCTCTCTCTCTCTCTCGCTCTCTCTCTCTCCTATTGTTAAGGTCATTATGTTGCTCTGTGGTATAGAATGAAACTGCTCAGTTGTAGCTTTAACGGTCATTTCTTATGCTAGTCACATCCTGTATTTGGGCCCATAGTGGGGAAGAAGCACTAACGTCAATGTACAGTATTTTATTTAAAGGTATTTGAATCAAAAGAGCTCATCAATGATCTTTCATCATGTGCTTTGTGCTAGTAGACCTTGTTCTTCCTCTGTTCTCCGAGAGAATGGTCTCCCTCTTGTCGTGTCTTTGGCTATGCCGGATTAAGTGATATGACATGCTATTCTATAAAATCCGTTCTCTGTAATTAATATTACCTGATTAAGCTAAACATGTAAATGTAATTAACTAGAAAGTCGGGGCACCACGAAAGAGTGTTTATAGAGCTGTTATCTTCCGAATAAACTCTGAAAGACCTAGTAATATTTTACATCAATAGCAGTCAATATTAATCGTCACCTTATTTCAGTCTCATCTGAAAGTTGTAAATTCTTGATTATCTTCACGAACCCTGGCTAACAAGTTGAATCAGCAATAGAAAATTGGGTTTAATTATTTATTTACTAAATACCTAACTAATCACACATAATTACACAGAATGAATCATACCTTGATTACAAATTATGTCATAAAGGAAAATGTCCCTAGCGGACGGAACAGATATGACAGCTGGTTACACAAAGAAAAGGGGGGTTGGGTTTGAGTGAAAGAGCGGGAAGACTGAAGAACAAAGGGAGAAGCGATGTCTCTATCGGGCCGTAGGCAGCTACTCTATCGTAAATACAGAACCTTATGCATTCTAAATTACCGCCCATTTGGAAAAGGAAATTGCAATAAATATTTACTCTGAGCTGCGCTTCGGTATGTTGGTCGTAGATGCTGGCCGTGTTGGCCAACAGAGATCTTCCTGTCCTCGGAAAAATGTCACTGGTGGTAAATTAGATACGTTGTAGTATCGTCGTAGTGTGGTAGACGGGATAGGTCGTCCGTCCTTTCCTAGCCCACATTTACAGCTGCTGTTAGGATGTCTCACTTCTTTAGTGAGTAAGAGTTCAAAGTTCATACCATTCACAACCAAAGCTCACGCTGAGGTTGGCTTAGTTCTGTAGTTGACATGTTAGTCCTTTTCAACGTATGGACCGTCGTCCTATCGTCCTCGGAACAGATGGTTACATTTTCGTCAAGGGCTTATATAGTGCAGGGAGAGAAGGGTGTGTTTCCTAGTTTATAACCCATGTCTCTTCACAGGGGCGGGCCACTGGTTGAGCAGAGCTCTAACTTTAAGAAAACCCAAATCTCTCATTTGGAAGCTAAAATTACATTTCATCTTTTCACAAATAGTGTCATATTTAAACATTTAAATTGCACAACAATTCCATGTGAATCTGATAACTATAATGTGTAGACTTTCCCAGATACAGTTTATGTCGTCCTGTCATCAGTCATAATGTCTCAGATGACAACCGAACTGACATCATATTCATTAAGTACCAAAACATATTTTCAACTGGTTCTATAACTGAAATATGGTTCCTTTCCCTCCACTTGTTTGATGTTCCCAGACTCTCTATGTTTAACAAAGGCTATTCAAGAGTCCCACTGTAGAGTCAGAGAGAGAGGGAAGAGAGAAAGGTATTTATGGGGGATGTCATAATCCTTACCCACAGGCCAGCGTCATGACACTCTGCTCTGCTCCTGTCTTTAAAGCCCCATGTGTCCCTCTCCACCACTGTCTCCCCCTGTTCTCTCCCATTCCACTTCTCCCCCTGTTCTCTCCCATTCCACTTCTCCCCCGTTCTCTCCCATTCCACTTCTCCCCCTGTTCTCTCCCATCCCACTTCTCCCCCTGTTCTCTCCCATCCCACTTCTCCCCCTGTTCTCTCCCATTCCACTTCTCTCCCTGTTCTCTCCCATTCCACTTCTCCCCCTGTTCTCTCCCATTCCACTTCTCCCCCTGTTCTCTCCCATTCCACTTCTCCCCCTGTTCTCTCCCATTCCACTTCTCCCCCTGTTCTCTCCCATTCCACTTCTCTCCCTGTTCTCTGCCATTCCACTTCTCTCCCTGTTCTCTGCCATTCCACTTCTCCCCCTGTTCTCTCCCATTCCACTTCTCCCCCTGTTCTCTCCCATCCCACTTCTCCCCCTGTTCTCTCCCATTCCACTTCTCCCCCTGTTCTCTCCCATTCCACTTCTCTCCCTGTTCTCTCCCATCCCACTTCTCCCCCCGTTCTCTCCCATTCCACTTCTCTCCCTGTTCTCTCCCATTCCACTTATCCCCCTGTTCTCTCCCATTCCACTTCTCCCCCTGTTCTCTCCCATTCCACCTCTGTGTCCTCTGCCCCTCCAACCCTCCTTTCCTCTCCTCTTCTTCTCTGTTTTTCTCCTCTCTCTAGCTTTTATTTTAATCCCTTAACAACCACCTCTGCCCCCCCCTTCCCTCTCCTCTTCCCCTCTGCCCCCACCGGCCCTCTTCTCTTCCACTCTGCCCCCCCTTCCCTCTCCTCTTCCCCTCTGCCCTCTCCGGCCCTCTCCTCTTCCCTTCTGCCCCCCCCCCCCCCCCTCCCCGGCCCTCTGCTCTTCCCTTCTGCCCCCATTCCTTTTCCGCTCCTCTGCCCCCCTGGTACCTCTGCCTCTTGTCTCACCCCCCCTATGTTCCCCTCTGCCCCTCCAGCTCTCTCCTGTCCCCATTCTGCCACTGGCCTCAGTCTCTATGGTCATGCTCAATAGATCTCTACCCAGCCAGTCTCCATGGTCACGCTCAATAGATATCTACCCAGTCAGTCTCTATGGTCATGGTGAATAGATCTCTACCCAGTCAGTCTCTATGGTCATGGTGAATAGATCTCTACCCAGTCAGTCTCTATGGTCACGCTGAATAGATCTCTACCCATTCTGTCTCTATGGTCATGCTGAATAGATCTCTAATTAGCCAGTCTCTATGGTCACGCTGAATAGATCTCTACCCAGTCAGTCTCTATGGTCATGGTGAATAGATCTCTACCCAGTCAGTCTCTATGGTCATGCTGAATAGATCTCTACCCAGTCAGTCTCTATGGTCATGCTCAATAGATCTCTACCCAGTCAGTCTCTATGGTCATGGTGAATAGATCTCTACCCAGTCAGTCTCTATGGTCACGCTGAATAGATCTCTACCCAGTCAGTCTCTATGGTCATGCTGAATAGATCTCTACCCAGTCAGTCTCTATGGTCACGGTGAATAGATCTCTACCCAGTCAGTCTCTATGGTCACGCTGAATAGATCTCTACCCAGTCAGTCTCTATGGTCACGCTGAATAGATCTCTACCCAGTCAGTCTCTATGGTCATGCTGAATAGATCTCTACCCAGTCAGTCTCTATGGTCATGCTCAATAGATCTCTACCCAGTCAGTCTCTATGGTCATGCTGAATAGATCTCTACCCAGTCAGTCTCTATGGTCATGCTGAATAGATCTCTACCCAGTCAGTCTCTATGGTCACGCTGAATATATCTCTAATTAGCCAGTCTCCATGGTCATGCTCAATAGATCTCTACCCAGTCAGTCTCTATGGTCATGCTGAATAGATCTCTACCCAGTCAGTCTCTATGGTCATGGTGAATAGATCTCTACCCAGTCAGTCTCTATGGTCACGCTGAATAGATCTCTAATTAGCCAGTCTCTATGGTCACGCTGAATAGATCTCTAATTAGCCAGTCTCTATGGTCATGCTGAATAGATCTCTACCCAGTCAGTCTCTATGGTGATGCTGAATAGATCTCTACCCAGTCAGTCTCTATGGTCATGCTGAATAGATCTCTACCCAGTCAGTCTCTATGGTGATGCTGAATAGATCTCTACCCAGTCAGTCTCTATGGTCATGCTCAATAGATCTCTAATTAGCCAGTCTAACTGCTCACTGTGTTCACATTCACCAGGTGATTGAAGCTTTACATCAGCCGTAATCAATCGCATTATTATAATACTGTGACGTGCGGAGGTGTTTTATTGTCCTGTATGTATTTAACCGATATTAAGGGGATTTTAGCTTCACGTCGCTCTTCTCTCACACAGGGTAAAGATCTTCATTGTTGAGCATTAGCCACAGATCAGGTCGGAAGAATCCCCTGGCTCAGTTAGGCAGGATGGCCCAGTCACTTCTAGCCAAATGGCTTTCTATGCTGAGTTGCCCTCCTTTCTGACAAGGGAGTGTGTGTGTGTGTGTGTGTGTGTGCACGTGAAGCCTGGCTGCCATACCATGCATGCACATGTTTGTAAAACTAAGGCCAGGGGCAGACTGGGACAAAAATTCAACCCTGGCATTTCAGCCAACCTTGTCACAACACAACTGATTGGCTCAAATGCATTAAGAAGAAAATACATTTGACCAATTAACTTTTAAGAAGGCAGACCTTTTAATTGAAATGCATTCCAGGTGACCTCCTCATGAAGCTGGTTGAGAGAATGCCAAGAGTGTGCAAAGCTGTCATCAAGGCAAAGGGGAGCTACTTTTGAAGAATCTGAAATGTAAAATATATTTAGATTTGTTTAACACTTTTTGGTTACCACATGATTCCATATGTGTTATTTCATAGTTTTGATGTCTTCACTATTATTATACAATGTAGAAAATAGTCAAAATAAAGAAAAACCCTTGAATGAGTAGGTGTGACTGAACTTTTGACTGGTAGTGTGTATATATATATATATACAGTGGGGAGAACAAGTATTTGATACACTGCCGATTTTGCAGGTTTTCCTACTTACAAAGTATGTAGAGGTGTGTAATTTTTATCATAGGTACACTTCAACTGTGAGAGACGGAATCTAAAACAAAAATCCAGAAAATCACATTGTATGATTTTTAAGTAATTAATTAGCATTTTATTGCATGACATAAGTATTTGATACATCAGAAAAGCAGAACTTAATATTTGGTACAGAAACCTTTGTTTGCAATTACAGAGATCAGACGTTTCCTGTAGTTCTTGACCAGGTTTGCACACACTGCAGCAGGGATTTTGGCCCACTCCTCCATACAGACCTTCTCCAGATCCTTCAGGTTTCGGGGCTGTCGCTGGGCAATACGGACTTTCAGCTCCCTCCAAAGATTTTCTATTGGGTTCAGGTCTGGAGACTGGCTAGGCCACTCCAGGACCTTGAGATGCTTCTTACGGAGCCACTCCTTAGTTGCCCTGGCTGTGTGTTTTGGGTCGTTGTCATTCTGGAAGACCCAGCCACGACCCATCTTCAATGCTCTTACTGAGGGAAGGAGGTTGTTGGCCAAGATCTCGCGATACATGGCCCCATCCATCCTCCCCTCAATACGGTGCAGTCGTCCTGTCCCCTTTGCAGAAAAGCATCCCCAAAGAATGATGTTTCCACCTCCATGCTTCACAGTTGGGATGGTGTTCTTGGGGTTGTACTCATCCTTCTTCTTCCTCCAAACACAGCGAGTGGAGTTTAGACCAAAAAGCTCTATTTTTGTCTCATCAGACCACATGACCTTCTCCCATTCCTCCTCTGGATCATCCAGATGGTCATTGGCAAACTTCAGACGGGCCTGGACATGCGCTGGCTTGAGCAGGGGGACCTTGCGTGCGCTGCAGGATTTTAATCCATGACGGCGTAGTGTGTTACTAATGGTTTTCTTTGAGACTGTGGTCCCAGCTCTCTTCAGGTCATTGACCAGGTCCTGCCGTGTAGTTCTGGGCTGATCCCTCACCTTCCTCATGATCATTGATGCCCCACGAGGTGAGATCTTGCATGGAGCCCCAGACCGAGGGTGATTGACCGTCATCTTGAACTTCTTCCATTTTCTAATAATTGCGCCAACAGTTGTTGCCTTCTCACCAAGCTGCTTGCCTATTGTCCTGTAGCCCATCCCAGCCTTGTGCAGGTCTACAATTTTATCCCTGATGTCCTTACACAGCTCTCTGGTCTTGGCCATTGTGGAGAGGTTGGAGTCTGTTTGATTGAGTGTGTGGACAGGTGTCTTTTATACAGGTAACGAGTTCAAACAGGTGCAGTTAATACAGGTAATGAGTGGAGAACAGGAGGGCGTCTTAAAGAAAAACTAACAGGTCTGTGAAAGCCGGAAATCTTACTGGTTGGTAGGTGATCAAATACTTATGTCATGCAATAAAATACAAATTAATTACTTAAAAATCATACAATGTGATTTTCTGGATTTTTGTTTTAGATTCCGTCTCTCACAGTTGAAGTGTACCTATGATAAAAATTACAGACCTCTAAATGCTTTGTAAGTAGGAAAACCTGCAAAATCGGCAGTGTATCAAATACTTGTTCTCCCCACTGTATATAGATGTACACTACCAATCAAAAGTTTGGTGTCACTTGGAAATGTCCTTGTTTTTGAAAGAAAAGCAAAAAAAATGTGTCCATTAAAATAACATCAAATTGATCAGAAATATGGTGTAGACATTGTTAATGTTGTAAAAGACTATTGTAGCTGGAAACGGCTGATTTTTAATGGAATATCTACATAGGCGTACAGAGGCCCATTATCAGCAACCATCACTCCTGTGTTCCAATGGCACGTTGTGTTAGCTAATCCAAGTATATCATTTTAAAAGGCTAATTGATCATTAGAAAATCCTTTTGCAATTATGTTAGCACAGCTGAAAACTGTTGTTCTGATTAAAGAAGCAATAAAACTGGCCTTCTTTAGACTAGTTCAGTATCTGGAGCATCAGCATTTGTGGGTTCGTTTACAGGCTGAAAATGGCCAGAAACAAAGACTTTCTGTAGAAACTCGTCAGTCTATTCTTGTTCTGAGAAATGAAGGCTATTCCATGCGAGAAATTGCCAAGAAACTGAAGATCTCGTACAACGCTGTGTACTACTCCCTTCACAGAACAGCGCAAACTGGCTCAAACCAGAATAGAAAGAGAAGTGGGAGGCCCCGATGCACAACTGAGTAAGAGGACAAGTACCTTAGAGTGTCTAGTTTGAGAAACAGACGCCTCACAAGTCCTCAACTGGCAGCTTCAATAAATAGTACCGGCAAAACACCAGTCTCAATGTCAACAGTGAAGAGGCGACTCCGGGATGCTGGCCTTCTAGGCAGAGTTGCAAAGAAAAAGCCATATCTCAGACTGGCCAATAAAAATAAAAGATTAAATGGGCAAAATAACACAGACACTGGACAGAGGAACTCTGAAAATCGGGCCGGCCGCGTCCATTATTATTATTCTTTATTATACATTGTTGAGGTCAATTTGGACCAGCCCATCCCATTAAAAGATGGTCTGGCCCTTCTGGCATTTGCCAGAATTGCCAGATGGCTAATCCTACCATGACTAAGGCCTGTGGTCTCCAGGGCTCACGTCTTGAACGAACGGGGCCACGGGGAAGAGAGGAGTCGCTAACTGGGTCATATCTGATGTGAGGCAGCTGAGTCACACAATCAGAGATAACGTCTGCCTCCACCGCTTACATTCAGGGCTGGGGGAGGGAGGAGGAGGAGAGGGAGGGAGGAAGGGAGGGGGGGAGGGAGGGAGGAGAGGGAGGGAGGGAGGGAGGGAGGGAGGAGAAGGAGGAGAAGGAGAAGGGGAGGGAGGGAGATGGAGTGACGAAGAGGAGAGCTGGAGGGAGACAGAGATAGAGGGACGAAGAGGACAGCTGGAGGGAGGGAGAGTGAGTAAGGAAGGTCAGAAGAGGAGTGAAAGTTAGTATGAACTCTGGGACTCATTATAAAGAGATAAACTACTCTCTCCACTCGATTAACAGAGCCCTCTGGCTCTCTGCTGATTCCCTAATGTACCTAATGTACACAAACTGGACTGCAGTGTAGTATAGTGTAGTATAATATAGTGTAGTGCGGTGCGGTGTCTCACACAGCCCCCTTTGCCCTTATAACAGTTTTTCTTCCGTCCCTCTCCACGCCCCTACCTGGGCTCGAACCAGGGACCCTCTGCACACATCAACAACAGTCACCCACGAAGCATCGTTACCCATCGCGCCACAAAAACCACGGAACAACTACTTCAAGGTCTCAGAGCGAGTGACGTCACCGATTGAAACGCTATTAGCGCGCACCACCGCTAACTAGCTAGCCATTTGACACCGTTTACACCCTATATAGTACACTACTTTTGATCAGAGAAATATGGGCCGAAAACAAATAAAGAAACATGTCAAATTAATGACATAAAAAAGTGCACTATATAGGGAATGGTGTGACATTTGGGAAGTAGCCTGTAGAGCCAGGGCTTGGGGGGGCTAGGGGAGAACAGGCCTCAGATCAGAGGGATGATGTGGAGTGTAGAGCCAGGGCTTGGGGGGGCTAGGGGAGAACAGGCCTCAGATCAGAGGGATGATGTGGAGTGTAGAGCCAGGGCTTGGGGGGGCTAGGGGAGAACAGGCCTCAGATCAGAGGGATGATGTGGAGTGTGGAGCCAGGACTTGGGGGGGCTAGGGGAGAACAGGCCTCAGATCAGAGGGATGATGTGGAGTGTAGAGCCAGGGCTTGGGGGGGCTAGGGGAGAACAGGCCTCAGATCAGAGGGATGATGTGGAGTGTAGAACCAGGGCTTGGGGGGGCTAGGGGAGAACAGGCCTCAGATCAGAGGGATGATGTGGAGTGTAGAGCCAGGACTTGGGGGGGCTAGGGGAGAACAGGTCTCAGATCAGAGGGATGATGTGGCGTGTAGAGCCAGGGCTTGGGGGGGCTAGGGGAGAACAGGTCTCAGATCAGAGGGATGATGTGGAGTGTAGAGCCAGGGCTTGGGGGGGCTAGGGGAGAACAGGCCTCAGATCAGAGGGATGATGTGGAGTGTAGAGCCATGGCTTGGGGGGGCTAGGGGAGAACAGGCCTCAGATCAGAGGGATGATGTGGCGTGTAGAGCCAGGGCTTGGGGGGGCTAGGGGAGAACAGGCCTCAGATCAGAGGAGCTCTGTAACTCTGTAATTACAATGAATCTGATGACATTTTACGGCTCTTCTTTGGGAAGGAAGGGCACAAGGGGAAAGAGGGCGAGCGGAGGAGAGGACCCCAGGGCTAGTAATTAACTAGATTAATCAGAATGGGACTCTCTGATGATCTCTTTCTCTTCTCTCTCTCTCTCCTTTCTTTCTTTCTTTCTTTCTTTCTTTTTTCTCTCTCTCTCTCTCTCTCTCTCTCTCTCTCTCTCTCTCTCTCTCTCTCTCTCTCTCTCCTTTCTTTCTTTCTTTCTTTCTTTTTTTTCTCTCTCTCTCTCTCTCTCTCTCTCTCTCTCTCTCTCTCTGTCTCTGTCTCTGTCTCTGTCTCTGTCTCTGTCTCTCTCTCTTGTCTCTCTTTCGCCCTTTATTCTCTGTCTTTCTCTCTACCTCCTACCTGCTCTCTCTCCTTGTCTTCCCTCTCTCTCTACCTCCCTCCTTCTTGCTCTCTCTCTCTTTCTCTCTCTTTCCCTATCTCCCCCCCTCTCTCTCTTTCTCCTTCCCTCTCTCGTTTTCTTTCTCTATAACAAAGTGTATTGGTGTCGCTACAGTAGCTAATGTCTTTGAGCTCCTAATTTAAATCAGTCTATTGTAGATTTCTATTGGTCCAGAGAGTTGAATTGAACTAAAATTACCAGTCTGTCTCAGTGATGTCAGGAGGAACGTTTAGCATCAGAGGCTCCAACTCAGACCCCTCCTCTAGTGTTACTGTCAGTACTGTTACTGTCAGTACTGTTAGTGTCAGTAATACAATATGGTACAGTAAGGTCAGTACTGTTACTGTCAGTACTGTTACTGTCAGTAATACAATATGGTACAGTAAGGTCAGTACTGTTACTGTCAGTACTGTTACTGTCAGTAATATAATATGGTACTGTAAGGTCAGTACTGTTACTGTCAGTAATATAATATGGTACTGTAAGGTCAGTACTGTTACTGTCAGTAATAGAATATGTTACTGTAAGGTCAGTACTGTTACTGTCAGTAATATAATATGGTACTGTAAGGTCAGTACTGTTACTGTCAGTAATAGAATATGTTACTGTAAGGTCAGTACTGTTACTGTCAGTAATATAATATGGTACTGTAAGGTCAGTACTGTTACTGTCAGTAATATAATATGGTACTGTAAGGTCAGTACTGTTACTGTCAGTAATAGTAGATTGAAACCTTTCTTTCAATGTCATCATCTGTCATATCTAATCCACTTAGGTTCTGCGTAGGTGTCCTGTGTTCTTCTGCCTTCTGTTCTAAAAGGAAACAGGGAGCCAATCACACGGCTGAGACCCAAACGGCACCCTATTCCCTTATATGGTGCACTGGTCCTGGTCAAAAGTAGTATCGAATAGGGAGCCATTTTGCCTCAACCACAGCTTTGTCCTGGGCTGTAGCTCTGCTACACGAGAACATACACACACTGTCTGTCTACTGTCACAACTCACTCTCTCTACTGTCACAACTCACTCTCTCTACTGTCACAACTCACTCTGTCTACTGTCACAACTCACTCTGTCTGTCTACTGTCACAACTCACTCTGTCTACTGTCACAACTCACTCTGTCTACTGTCACAACTCACTCTCTCTACTGTCACAACTCACTCTGTCTACTGTCACAACTCACTCTGTCTGTCTACTGTCACAACTCACTCTGTCTACTGTCACAACTCACTCTCTCTACTGTCACAACTCACTCTGTCTACTGTCACAACTCACTCTGTCTGTCTACTGACACAACTCACTATGTCTACTGTCACAACTCACTCTGTCTGTCTACTGTCACAACTCACTCTGTCTACTGTCACAACTCACTCTGTCTGTCTACTGTCACAACTCACTCTGTCTACTGTCACAACTCACTCTCTCTACTGTCACAACTCACTCTCTCTACTGTCACAACTCACTCTCTCTACTGTCACAACTCACTCTGTCTACTGTCACAACTCACTCTGTCTGTCTACTGTCACAACTCACTCTCTCTACTGTCACAACTCACTCTCTCTACTGTCACAACTCACTCTCTCTACTGTCACAACTCACTATGTCTACTGTCACAACTCACTCTCTCTACTGTCACAACTCACTCTCTCTACTGTCACAACTCACTCTCTCTACTGTCACAACTCACTCTCTCTCTATCTACTGTCACAACTCACTCTCTCTACTGTCACAACTCACTCTGTCTACTGTCACAACTCACTCTGTCTGTCTACTGTCACAACTCACTCTCTCTACTGTCACAACTCACTCTCTCTACTGTCACAACTCACTCTCTCTACTGTCACAACTCACTCTGTCTACTGTCACAACTCACTCTCTCTACTGTCACAACTCACTCTCTCTACTGTCACAACTCACTCTGTCTACTGTCACAACTCACTCTCTCTACTGTCACAACTCACTCTGTCTACTGTCACAACTCACTCTGTCTATCTACTGTCACAACTCACTCTCTCTACTGTCACAACTCACTCTGTCTACTGTCACAACTCACTCTGTCTACTGTCACAACTCACTCTGTCTACTGTCACAACTCACTCTGTCTACTGTCACAACTCACTCTGTCTACTGTCACAACTCACTCTGTCTACTGTCACAACTCACTCTCTCTACTGTCACAACTCACTCTGTCTATCTACTGTCACAACTCACTCTCTCTACTGTCACAACTCACTCTGTCTACTGTCACAACTCACTCTGTCTACTGTCACAACTCACTCTCTCTACTGTCACAACTCACTCTGTCTATCTACTGTCACAACTCACTTTCTCTACTGTCACAACTCACTCTGTCTACTGTCACAACTCACTCTGTCTACTGTCACAACTCACTCTCTCTACTGTCACAACTCACTCTGTCTACTGTCACAACTCACTCTGTCTATCTACTGTCACAACTCTCTCTATCTACTGTCACAACTCACTCTCTCTACTGTCACAACTCACTCTGTCTACTGTCACAACTCACTCTGTCTACTGTCACAACTCACTCTCTCTACTGTCACAACTCACTCTGTCTATCTACTGTCACAACTCACTCTCTCTACTGTCACAACTCACTCTGTCTACTGTCACAACTCACTCTGTCTACTGTCACAACTCACTCTCTCTACTGTCACAACTCACTCTGTCTACTGTCACAACTCACTCTGTCTATCTACTGTCACAACTCTCTCTATCTACTGTCACAACTCTCTCTCTCTCTATCTACTGTCACAACTTACACTATGTCTATCTACTGTCACAACTCACACTATGTCTATCTACTGTCACAACTCACTCTCTGTCTGCCTACTGTCACAACTCACTCTCTGTCTATCTACTGTCACAACTCTCTCTATCTACTGTCACAACTCACTCTCTCTCTATCTACTGTCACAACTCACACTATGTCTATCTACTGTCACAACTCACACTCTGTCTATCTACTGTCACAACTCACTCTGCCTACTGTCACAACTCACTCTCTGTCTGTCTACTGTCACAACTCACTCTGTCTATCTACTGTCACAACTCACTCTGTCTGCTGTCACAACTCACTCTGTCTATCTACTGTCACAACTCACTCTGTCTACTGTCACAACTCACTATCTCTACTGTCACAACTCACTCTGTCTACTGTCACAACTCACTATCTCTACCGTCACAACTCACTATGTCTACTGTCACACCTCACTATCTCTACTGTCACAACTCACTCGGTCTACTGTCACAACTCACTCTATCTACTGTCACAACTCACTCTATCTACTGTCACAACTCACTGTCTGTCTATCTACTGTCACAACTCACACTATGTCTATCTACTGTCACAACTCACTGTCTCTATCTACTGTCACAACTCACTCTGTCTACTGTCACAACTCACTCTCTGTCTGTCTACTGTCACAACTCACACTCTGTCTATCTACTGTCACAACTCACTCTGTCTACTGTCACAACTCACTCTCTGTCTGTCTACTGTCACAACTCACTCTCTGTCTGTCTACTGTCACAACTCACTCTCTGTCTATCTACTGTCACAACTCACTCTGTCTACTGTCACAACTCACTCTCTCTACTGTCACAACTCACTCTGTCTACTGTCACAACTCACTCTGTCTGTCTACTGACACAACTCACTATGTCTACTGTCACAACTCACTCTGTCTGTCTACTGTCACAACTCACTCTGTCTACTGTCACAACTCACTCTGTCTGTCTACTGTCACAACTCACTCTGTCTACTGTCACAACTCACTCTCTCTACTGTCACAACTCACTCTCTCTACTGTCACAACTCACTCTCTCTACTGTCACAACTCACTCTGTCTACTGTCACAACTCACTCTGTCTGTCTACTGTCACAACTCACTCTCTCTACTGTCACAACTCACTCTCTCTACTGTCACAACTCACTCTCTCTACTGTCACAACTCACTATGTCTACTGTCACAACTCACTCTCTCTACTGTCACAACTCACTCTCTCTACTGTCACAACTCACTCTCTCTACTGTCACAACTCACTCTGTCTACTGTCACAACTCACTCTCTCTACTGTCACAACTCACTCTGTCTACTGTCACAACTCACTCTGTCTACTGTCACAACTCACTCTCTCTACTGTCACAACTCACTCTGTCTACTGTCACAACTCACTCTGTCTACTGTCACAACTCACTCTCTCTACTGACACAACTCACTCTGTCTACTGTCATAACTCACTCTCTCTACTGTCACAACTCACTCTCTCTACTGTCACAACTCACTCTCTCTACTGTCACAACTCACTCTCTCTACTGTCACAACTCACTCTCTCTACTGTCACAACTCACTCTCTCTACTGTCACAACTCACTCTCTCTCTATCTACTGTCACAACTCACTCTCTCTACTGTCACAACTCACTCTGTCTACTGTCACAACTCACTCTGTCTGTCTACTGTCACAACTCACTCTCTCTACTGTCACAACTCACTCTCTCTACTGTCACAACTCACTCTCTCTACTGTCACAACTCACTCTGTCTACTGTCACAACTCACTCTCTCTACTGTCACAACTCACTCTCTCTACTGTCACAACTCACTCTGTCTACTGTCACAACTCACTCTCTCTACTGTCACAACTCACTCTGTCTACTGTCACAACTCACTCTGTCTATCTACTGTCACAACTCACTCTCTCTACTGTCACAACTCACTCTGTCTACTGTCACAACTCACTCTGTCTACTGTCACAACTCACTCTGTCTACTGTCACAACTCACTCTGTCTACTGTCACAACTCACTCTGTCTACTGTCACAACTCACTCTGTCTACTGTCACAACTCACTCTCTCTACTGTCACAACTCACTCTGTCTATCTACTGTCACAACTCACTCTCTCTACTGTCACAACTCACTCTGTCTACTGTCACAACTCACTCTGTCTACTGTCACAACTCACTCTCTCTACTGTCACAACTCACTCTCTCTACTGTCACAACTCTGTGTGCTGTCACAACTCACTCTCTGTCTATCTACTGCCACAACTCACTCTTTGTATATCTACTGTCACAACTCACTCTGTCTATCTACTGTCATAACTCACACTCTGTCTATCTACTGTCACAACTCACTCTCTGTCTGTCTACTGTCACAACTCACTCTGTATATCTACTGTCACAACTCACTCTGTCTGCTGTCACAACTCGCTCTCTGTCTATCTACTGTCACAACTCGCTCTCTGTCTATCTACTGTCACAACTCACTCTCTGTATATCTACTGTCACAACTCACTCTGTCTATCTACTGTCATAACTCACACTCTGTCTATCTACTGTCACAACTCACTCTCTGTCTGTCTACTGTCACAACTCACTCTGTATATCTACTGTCACAACTCACTCTTTCTGCTGTCACAACTCACTCTCTGTCTATCTACTGTCACAACTCACTCTGTCTGCTGTCACAACTCACTCTCTGTCTATCTACTGTCACAACTCACTCTCTGTATATCTACTGTCACAACTCACTCTGTCTATCTACTGTCATAACTCACACTCTGTCTATCTACTGTCACAACTCACTCTATCTACTGTCACAACTCACTCTCTGTCTGTCTACTGTCACAACTCACTCTCTGTCTGTCTACTGTCACAACTCACACTCTGTCTATCTACTGTCACAACTCACACTCTGTCTATCTACTGTCACAACTCACTCTATCTACTGTCACAACTCACTCTCTGTCTGTCTAATGTCACAACTCACTCTGTCTATCTACTGTCACAACTCACTCTCTGTCTGTCTACTGTCACAACTCACTCTGTATATCTACTGTCACAACTTCTGTCTGCTGTCACAACTCACTCTCTGTCTATCTACTGTCACAACTCACTCTGTGTGCTGTCACAACTCACTCTCTGTCTATCTACTGTCACAACTCACTCTTTGTATATCTACTGTCACAACTCACTCTGTCTATCTACTGTCATAACTCACACTCTGTCTATCTACTGTCACAACTCACTCTGTCTGCTGTCACAACTCACTCTCTGTCTGCTGTCACAACTCACTCTCTGTCTATCTACTGTCATAACTCACTCTCTGTCTATCTACTGTCATAACTCACACTCTGTCTATCTACTGTCACAACGGTTGTGTTCAGACCCAAACCAGGACATCTAGGTGAATCATTGAAAAGCTTGAGGTGCTCTGCATTATAATGATACTTACTCTCTTCTGTAAGTGTACAGCCACTCTGAAATGTACTGCCGTGTCTTAGGTTCATATTTTAACATGTCAAATCTCAACGAGGGCTGAGTAGTTTTTTGTTGTTGTAGAAAATTACATTTGATCGTAAAATATTTACGCCATTATTGTTGATATTTTAATTTGATCACAATCGGTATTTTTCAGAGATTTTTTAATAGCAAGAACTCAGAACCCAGTTGAAGGTTCGTGGTGGTCGTCATCCGTAACTTTACATAACTTTGTAACACTGTCACACATATATAGTGTGCCATAGGGCCCTGGTCAATAGTAGTGCACTAAATAGGGATTAGTGTGCCATAGGGCCCTGGTCAATAGTAGTGCACTAAATAGGGATTAGTGTGCCATAGGGCCCTGGTCAATAGTAGTGCACTAAATAGGGATTAGTGTGCCATAGGGCCCTGGTCAATAGTAGTGCACTAAATAGGGATTAGTGTGCCATAGGGCCCTGGTCAATAGTAGTGCACTAAATAGGGATTAGTGTGCCATAGGGCCCTGGTCAATAGTAGTGCACTAAATAGGGATTAGTGTGCCATAGGGCCCTGGTCAATAGTAGTGCACTATATAGGGATTAGTGTGCCATAGGGCCCTGATCAATAGTAGTGCACTAAATAGGGATTAGTGTGCCATAGGGCCCTGGTCAATAGTAGTGCACTAAATAGGGATTAGTGTGCCATAGGGCCCTGGTCAATAGTAGTGCACTAAATAGGGATTAGGTTGCCAGTTGGGACGCATCCTGGAGCTAAGTGCCCTGACCTTAGAGAGCTTTTTATGTCTCTATTTTGGTTTGGTCAGGGTGTGATTTGGGGTGGGCATTCTATGTTAATTTTTCTATGTGTTGTATTTCTATGTTTTGGCCAGGGAGGGTTGTCAATCAGGGACAGCTGTCTATCGTTGTCTCTGATTGGGAACCATACTTAGGTAGCATTTTCCCACCTGTGTTTTGTGGGTAGTTTATTTTCTGTTTAGTGTTTTCTGCACCTGACAGGACTGTTTCGGTTTCGTTTATTCTCTTTGTTATTTTGTTCCAGTGTTCAGTTCAATAAAAGTCATGAACACTTACCGCGCTGCGCTTTGGTCCGATTCTTCCTCTTCAGACGACGACACCCGTTACAAACACTCTTGAGAGCCTCTCCTCTTCTCCCGTTCTGTTCTATAGTCTTTGTTTGATGAGAAGAGTGGTTAGAGAATGGAGACTTTTAACCTGATAATGTCAGCAGGAAGAAACCTCATCATTTATAAGACAACACCACACATAAAATATTCATCAAGAATCTTGGAAGAGTTTCAAAATGTCCCAGCTAGCTACAGTAGCTACTGTAAGGGGAGAGAGAGGGAGCAGCTAGCTACTGTAAGGACAGACAGAGCGAGCAGCTAGCTACTGTGAGGACAGACAGAGTGAGCAGCTAGCTACTGTAAGGACAGACAGAGCGAGCAGCTAGCTACTGTAAGGACAGACAGAGTGAGCAGCTAGCTACTGTAAGGACAGACAGAGAGAGCAGCTAGCTACTGTGAGGACAGACAGAGTGAGCAGCTAGCTACTGTAAGGACAGACAGAGCGAGCAGCTAGCTACTGTAAGGACAGACAGAGTGAGCAGCTAGCTACTGTAAGGACAGACAGAGAGAGCAGCTAGCTACTGTAAGGACAGACAGAGCGAGCAGCTAGCTACTGTAAGGACAGACACAGCGAGCAGCTAGCTACTGTAAGGACAGACACAGCGAGCAGCTAGCTACTGTAAGGACAGACAGAGAGAGCAGCTAGCTACTGTAAGGACAGACAGAGAGAGCAGCTAGCTACTGTAAGGACAGACAGAGCGAGCAGCTAGCTACTGTAAGGGGAGACACAGCGAGCAGCTAGCTACTGTAAGGACAGACACAGCGAGCAGCTAGCTACTGTAAGGACAGACAGAGAGAGCAGCTAGCTACTGTAAGGACAGACAGAGCGAGCAGCTAGCTGAAGCTACTTAGTCAGAGGAAGGGAGGAGCGAGTCAGAGGAACATTAACCGAGGTAATTGGGTCAGAGGAAAAGTTTGAGCCCACAGAGGCGTGCTCTAATGCCGATGTGTGTATTTCTTTAAAAGACAATGAAAGCTCCCTCCCAAGTTAATGTATTAAATGGGTTTGCTTCTTGCAGACAGCTTTGTGCATTGTCCTAGATACTCTGGTTGACTGCATTTGCATATTACTCAGTTAGTCAGTTAGTCGCCCTCGGCAAACTCTGAGGAGTGACTTTTCTTTCAGATGTAGATGCTGTTACTTGTGTGTGTCATAACATTACTAGTGGAATGTGTCAGAGTAGAAATGTTTTAACCTCTGTGCTGCCTCGACGTATTTCCCATCACCCTCAAAACTCCTCCCTCACACTTCCACCCTCCCTACTCCTCTCTCCCTACTCCTCTCTCCCTACTCCTCTCTCCCAACTCCTCTCTCCCTACTCCTCTCTCCCTACTCCACCCTCCCTACTCCTCTCTCCCTACTTCACCCTCCCTACTCCTCTCTCCCTACTTCACTCTCCCTACTTCACCCTCCCTACTCCTCTCTCCCTACTTCACCCTCCCAACTCCTCTCTCTTCCTACTCCTCTCTCCCTACTTCACCCTCCCTACTCCACTCTCCCTACTCCTATGCCCATTTGATTCCCCCCACTGTCCCATCTCCTTCTCAACTCCACTGTCCCATCTCCTTCTCATCTCCTTCTCAACTCCACTGTCCCATCTCCTTCTCAACTCCACTGTCCCATCTCCTTCTCATATCCACTGTCCCATCTCCTTCTCATATCCACTGTCCCATCTCCTTCTCATCTCCACTGTCCCATCTCCTTCTCAACTCCACTGTCCCATCTCCTTCTCATATCCACTGTCCCATCTCCTTCTCATCTCCACTGTCCCATCTCCTTCTCATCTCCACTGTCCCATCTTCCTTCTCATATCCACTGTCCCATCTCCTTCTCATCTCCACTGTCCCATCTCCTTCTCATCCCGACTGTCCCATCTCCTTCTCATATCCACTGTCCCATCTTCCTTCTCATATCCACTGTCCCATCTCCTTCTCATCTCCACTGTCCCATCTCCTTCTCATCCCGACTGTCCCATCTCCTTCTCATCTCCATTGTCCCATCTCCTTCTCAACTCCACTGTCCCATCTCCTTCTCAACTCCACTGTCCCATCTCCTTCTCATCTCCACTGTCCCATCTCCTTCTCACAACTTCCAAAGAACCAAATATGCTAGCTGGGTAGTTTTCCACCAGAGTATGTGAGCGGAGCTGGAGCGGAGCGAGGAGCGGAGCATGCCCAATTTGGCTGGAGCGTCAGAGTGAGTTTCCCAAAGGCTGGAGCGTCAGAGTGAGTTTCCCAAAGGCTGGAGCGTCAGAGTGAGTTTCCCAAAGGCTGGAGCGTCAGAGTGAGTTTCCCAAAGGCTGGAGCGTCAGAGTGAGTTTCCCAAAGGCTGGAGCGTCAGAGTGAGTTTCCCAAAGGCTGGAGCGTCAGAGTGAGTTTCCCAAAGGCTGGAGCGGCAGAGTGAGTTTCCCAAAGGCTGGAGCGTCAGAGTGAGTTTCCCAAAGGCTGGAGCGGCAGAGTGAGTTTCCCAAAGGCTGGAGCGTCAGAGTGAGTTTCCCAAAGGCTGGAGCGTCAGAGTGAGTTTCCCAAAGGCTGGAGCGTCAGAGTGAGTTTCCCAAAGGCTGGAGCGTCAGAGTGAGTTTCCCAAAGGCTGGAGCGTCAGAGTGAGTTTCCCAAAGGCTGGAGCGTCAGAGTGAGTTTCCCAAAGGCTGGAGCGTCAGAGTGAGTTTCCCAAAGGCTGGAGTGTCAGAGTGAGTTTCCCAAAGGCTGGAGCGTCAGAGTGAGTTTTCCAAAGGCTGGAGCGTCAGAGTGAGTTTTCCAAAGGCTGGAGCGTCAGAGTGAGTTTCCCAAAGGCTGGAGCGTCAGAGTGAGTTTCCCAAAGGCTGGAGCGTCAGAGTGAGTTTCCCAAAGGCTGGAGCGTCAGAGTGAGTCTCCCAAAGGCTGGAGCACAGAGTGAGTTTCCCAAAGGCTGGAGCGTCAGAGTGAGTTTCCCAAAGGCTGGAGCGTCAGAGTGAGTTTCCCAAAGGCTGGAGCGTCAGAGTGAGTTTCCCAAAGGCTGGAGCACAGAGTGAGTTTCCCAAAGGCTGGAGCACAGAGTGAGTTTCCCAAAGGCTGGAGTGTCAGAGTGAGTTTCCCAAAGGCTGGAGCGTCAGAGTGAGTTTTCCAAAGGCTGGAGCGTCAGAGTGAGTTTTCCAAAGGCTGGAGCGTCAGAGTGAGTTTCCCAAAGGCTGGAGCGTCAGAGTGAGTTTCCCAAAGGCTGGAGCGTCAGAGTGAGTTTCCCAAAGGCTGGAGCGTCAGAGTGAGTTTCCCAAAGGCTGGAGCACAGAGTGAGTTTCCCAAAGGCTGGAGTGTCAGAGTGAGTTTCCCAAAGGCTGGAGCGTCAGAGTGAGTTTTCCAAAGGCTGGAGCGTCAGAGTGAGTTTTCCAAAGGCTGGAGCGTCAGAGTGAGTTTCCCAAAGGCTGGAGCACAGAGTGAGTTTCCCAAAGGCTGGAGTGTCAGAGTGAGTTTCCCAAAGGCTGGAGCATCAGAGTGAGTTTCCCAAAGGCTGGAGCGTCAGAGTGAGTTTTCCAAAGGCTGGAGCGTCAGAGTGAGTTTCCCAGAGGCTGGAGTGTCAGAGTGAGTTTCCCAAAGGCTGGAGCGTCAGAGTGAGTTTCCCAAAGGCTGGAGCGTCAGAGTGAGTTTCCCAAAGGCTGGAGCATCAGAGTGAGTTTCCCAAAGGCTGGAGCACAGAGTGAGTTTCCCAAAGGCTGGAGCATCAGAGTGAGTTTTTTAAAGGCTGGAGCATCAGAGTGAGTTTCCCAAAGGCTGGAGCATCAGAGTGAGTTTTTTAAAGGCTGGAGCGTCAGAGTGAGTTTTTTAAAGGCTGGAGCGTCAGAGTGAGTTTCCCAAAGGCTGGAGCGTGGAGTGAGTTTTTTAAAGGCTGGAGTGCTGCTACAGTGGGGAGAACAAGTATTTGATACACTGCCGATTTTGCAGGTTTTCCTACTTACAAAGCATGTAGAGGTCTGTCATTTTTATCATAGGTACACTTCAACTGTGAGAGACGGAATCTAAAACAAAAATCCAGAAAATCACATTGTATGATTTTTAAGTAATTAATTTGCATTTTATTGCATGACATAAGTATTTGATCACCTACCAACCAGTAAGAATTCCGGCTCTCACAGACCTGTTAGTTTTTCTTTAAGAAGCCCTCCTGTTCTCCACTCATTACCTGTATTAACTGCACCTGTTTGAACTCGTTACCTGTATAAAAGACACCTGTCCACACACTCAATCAAACAGACTCCAACCTCTCCACAATGGCCAAGACCAGAGAGCTGTGTAAGGACATCAGGGATAAATTGTAGACCTGTACAAGGCTGGGATGGGCTACAGGACAATAGCCAAGCAGCTTGGTGAGAAGGCAACAACTGTTGGCACAATTATTAGAAAATGGAAGAAGTTCAAGATGACGGTCAATCACCCTCGGTCTGGGGCTCCATGCAAGATCTCACCTCGTGGGGCATCAATGATCATGAGGAATGTGAGGGATCAGCCCAGAACTACACGGCAGGAGCTGGTCAATGACCTGAAGAGAGCTGGGACCACAGTCTCAAAGAAAACCATTAGTAACACACTACGCCGTCATGGATTAAAATCCTGCAGCGCACGCAAGGTCCCCCTGCTCAAGCCAGCGCATGTCCAGGCCCGTCTGAAGTTTGCCAATGACCATCTGGATGATCCAGAGGAGGAATGGGAGAAGGTCATGTGGTCTGATGAGACAAAAATAGAGCTTTTTGCTCTAAACTCCACTCGCCGTGTTTGGAGGAATAGAAGGATGAGTACAACCCCAAGAACACCATCCCAACCGTGAAGCATGGAGGTGGAAACATCATTCTTTGGGGATGCTTTTCTGCAAAGGGGACAGGACGACTGCACCGTATTGAGGGGAGGATGGATGGGGCCTTGTATCGCGAGATCTTGACCAACAACCTCCTTCCCTCAGTAAGAGCATTGAAGATGGGTCGTGGCTGGGTCTTCCAGCATGACAACGACCCGAAACACACAGCCAGGGCAACTAAGGAGTGGCTCCGTAAGAAGCATCTCAAGGTCCTGGAGTGGCCTAGCCAGTCTCCAGACCTGAACCCAATAGAAAATCTTTGGAGGGAGCCGAAAGTCCGTATTGCCCAGCGACAGCCCCGAAACCTGAAGGATCTGGAGAAGGTCTGTATGGAGGAGTGGGCCAAAATCCCTGCTGCAGTGTGTGCAAACCTGGTCAAGAACTACAGGAAACGTATGATCTCTGTAATTGCAAACTAAGGTTTCTGTACCAAATATTCAGTTCTGCTTTTCTGATGTATCAAATACTTATGTCATGCAATAAAATGCAAATGAATTACTTAAAAATCATACAATGTGATTTTCTGGATTTTTGTTTTAGATTCCTTCTCTCACAGTTGAAGTGTACCTATGATAAAAATTACAGACCTCTACATGCTTTGTAAGTAGGAAAACCTGCAAAATTGTCAGTGTATCAAATACTTGTTCTCCCCACTGTATAGCCCCTTGCTTTAGCTACTGTCATGGAGTTAACTACATATTAACTACATATTTTCATAAAGAAACTGATGAAACACACAGGTGCAAAATCAACGTTACTTACAAATATGAAGAGGGCCAAGAGCAAGAGAGGGCGTGTGGTGATGTAGTGTCCACTACTAAAGAAGAGAGGGAGTGTGGTGATGTAGTGTCCACTACTAAAGAAGAGAGGGAGTGTGGTGATGTAGTGTCCACAACTAAAGAAGAGAGGGAGTGGAGTGATGTAGTGTCCACAACTAAAGAAGAGAGGGAGTGTGGGGATGTAGTGTCCACTACTAAAGAATCACTGTGGAATCTGATAAGACACGTATCCTGAAAGCATGATGGTGTACTTTGTGAACATGCTAACAGAAAGGAACGAGGTGAGTAGCTCTTAGCTACGCGTGTCTTTGTAGCAAATTATTTATAAACAACAACATAAAATCTGATCTCTTAAAAAAAGTTTTGTTCATTTTTCGTTGTATTATGTATAAAATAGGCTCTGATCACATAGTACCTCTTTCAAGGAGCATTCTGTTTTGATAGGGTTATTTTGCCCAAAAACCTTTAGGCCTACCTATAAAGAAATGTACTGCCCAGCCTGGCAAGAGTGGCCTGAAGGATGTTTAGCATCCTCAGTGGCTCTACAAGCACGCAGAGGGTATTCTCTACTGCTGGCCTGCCACCCAGGGACCATTGCATGAGCCTGAAGACACGGACTCTGGCCAAACTGGTGTTTCAAAAAGTGAATACAAAGGCACTGTAGACTAATAAGGCATTTGTGACCCACCACCTGTATTTGCTCTTATATAGCAACATTTGAAGTGGTGTTTTATTCTTTACGTTGAATAAAAGTAGAGACTCAGAGATAGATTTTTTTTTATCATACACTGCAGTTGAGGCACAATGGGAAAGTAATTATGCTTTGAAAGAAAATGGCCCGTGAATTCTTTGGGTAAACCTACTGGAGAGCTCGTCTTTGTCTACACCCATTCAGCATCATTCTCACCCTCTTAAGCCTTAGCCCCACCCATCTCTTTAAGGATTCACATGTGAGGCCATGGACTAAAACAAATAAAGATTTCAAGACTAAGTAGTGAAAGTAGTAGACTACAATAAGGAAAAACTCCAGGTAAAAATACACATTTATCTAGTCCTTGGCCTTTATCCCAATCTGACCTTGATGCATGTCATGTTGTTATTCACATTACCGTCTCTGTTAAACAAACACTATATCAAATCAAATCCAAGTTTGTTTGTCACTTGCACAGGATACAGAAGGTATAAATGGTACAGGGAAATTATTACTTGCATAGCAGCAATATCTAAAACAGAAAGTGTCCAGATAAAAATATTTTATAATTACTAGATAATGCTTACCCAGACACACTGTTGTCTAAATTGATGGGTCATGTGAAATAAATGTTATAACCAACCACTAGACACATCTAGCTAAGTGGAGGGGTCTCTATCGTCTAGACATGTACACATAGATGGCTGTAATCACCCCCAGCTACATCTGGCTAACTTGATGGTTCATGTAATCATCTGGCGAAGTGGAGTCTTTTGTTTAGACATGTAGCTAGCTAGCTAAACAATGAACCGGGGTAACCCCAACTCATACTACTACCAATACAAACTGTATTGTCACAGCTGTAGTATGAATCGGCAGGTAGCTATAGCTAACCAACAAGGTTCAATGTTAGCTAGCTAGCTACAATTAGGCTATAACTAGCAATGCAAATGGGATTTCTAATTATATTCCTACACAGATCATACGCGTAATGTTAGCTAGCTATCTAACAGTAGGCTTTTAACTTGCAATGCAAATGGAATTTCTGACTAAATTAGAAACGTATAATATCTGGAAATGTAGCTAGACTCTTACCCCGTAAACATGGCTGAACTTTTCACGGCAAACCAGAACCATTTACCTCTGTTTTGTTTGTAGTTACATCTTGTTTGGCCAACATGGGGTCAAGTCACTCCGGTTCCCAACTGGTTCCGTGACGTGTGTAATGTAGCCCATCACTCCGTTTCCCAACTGGTTCCGTGGCGTGTGTAATGTATCCCATCACTCTGGTTCCCAACTGGTTCCGTGGCGTGTGTAATGTATCCCATCACTCCGGTTCCCAACTGGTTCCGGGACGTGTGTAATGTATCCCATCACTCCGGTTCCCAACTGGTTCCGGGACGTGTGTAATGTAGCCCATCACTCCGGTTCCCAACTGGTTCCGTGGCGTGTGTAATGTATCCCATCACTCCGGTTCCCAACTGGTTCCGGGACGTGTGTAATGTATCCCATCACTCCGGTTCCCAACTGGTTCCGTGGCGTGTGTAATGTATCCCATCACTCCGGTTCCCAACTGGTTCCGTGGCGTGTGTAATGTATCCCATCACTCCGTTTCCCAACTGGTTCCGTGGCGTGTGTAATGTAGCCCATCACTCCGGTTCCCAACTGGTTCCCACTGACCGTGGCGTGTGTAATGTATCCCATCACTCCGTTTCCCAACTGGTTCCGTGGCGTGTGTAATGTAGCCCATCACTCCGGTTCCCAACTGGTTCCCACTGACCGTGACGTGTGTAATGTATCCCATCACTCCGGTTCCCAACTGGTTCCGTGGCGTGTGTAATGTATCCCATCACTCCGGTTCCCAACTGGTTCCGTGGCGTGTGTAATGTATCCCATCACTCCGGTTCCCAACTGGTTCCGTGACGTGTGTAATGTATCCCATCACTCCGGTTCCCAACTGGTTCCGTGGCGTGTGTAATGTATCCCATCACTCCGTTTCCCAACTGGTTCCGTGGCGTGTGTAATGTATCCCATCACTCCGGTTCCCAACTGGTTCCGTGACGTGTGTAATGTATCCCATCACTCCGGTTCCCAACTGGTTCCGTGGCGTGTGTAATGTATCCCATCACTCCGGTTCCCAACTGGTTCCGTGGCGTGTGTAATGTATCCCATCACTCCGGTTCCCAACTGGTTCCGTGGCGTGTGTAATGTAGCCCATCACTCCGTTTCCCAACTGGTTCCGTGGCGTGTGTAATGTAGCCCATCACTCCGGTTCCCAACTGGTTCCGTGACGTGTGTAATGTAGCCCATCACTCCGGTTCCCACTGACCGTGGCGTGTGTAATGTATCCCATCACTCCGGTTCCCAACTGGTTCCGTGGCGTGTGTAATGTAGCCCATCACTCCGTTTCCCAACTGGTTCCGTGACGTGTGTAATGTATCCCATCACTCCGGTTCCCAACTGGTTCCGTGGCGTGTGTAATGTATCCCATCACTCCGGTTCCCAACTGGTTCCGTGGCGTGTGTAATGTAGCCCATCACTCCGGTTCCCAACTGGTTCCGTGACGTGTGTAATGTATCCCATCACTCCGGTTCCCAACTGGTTCCGTGGCGTGTGTAATGTATCCCATCACTCCGGTTCCCAACTGGTTCCGTGGCGTGTGTAATGTAGCCCATCACTCCGGTTCCCAACTGGTTCCGTGACGTGTGTAATGTATCCCATCACTCCGGTTCCCAACTGGTTCCGTGACGTGTGTAATGTATCCCATCACTCCGGTTCCCAACTGGTTCCGTGGCGTGTGTAATGTAGCCCATCACTCCGGTTCCCAACTGGTTCCGTGACGTGTGTAATGTATCCCATCACTCCGGTTCCCAACTGGTTCCGTGACGTGTGTAATGTATCCCATCACTCCGGTTCCCAACTGGTTCCGTGGCGTGTGTAATGTAGCCCATCACTCCGGTTCCCAACTGGTTCCGTGACGTGTGTAATGTATCCCATCACTCCGGTTCCCAACTGGTTCCGTGACGTGTGTAATGTAGCCCATCACTCCGGTTCCCAACTGGTTCCGTGACGTGTGTAATGTAGCCCATCACTCCGGTTCCCAACTGGTTCCGTGACGTGTGTAATGTAGCCCATCACTCCGGTTCCCAACTGGTTCCGTGGCGTGTGTAATGTATCCCATCACTCCGGTTCCCAACTGGTTCCGTGACGTGTGTAATGTAGCCCATCACTCCGGTTCCCAACTGGTTCCGTGACGTGTGTAATGTAGCCCATCACTCCGGTTCCCAACTGGTTCCGTGACGTGTGTAATGTATCCCATCACTCCGGTTCCCAACTGGTTCCGTGACGTGTGTAATGTATCCCATCACTCCGGTTCCCAACTGGTTCCGTGGCGTGTGTAATGTAGCCCATCACTCTGGTTCCCAACTGCCCTGTTGATTCAGGGCATCAATGTTGAAGAGAAAAATTGCAAAACAATTGTATTTCTCGATGGCTAACGTTATATCTTAAAGAAAAAGCTGCGGTAGCGTGGATTATCATACGTACTGAGCAGCTCACGTTATAGACAGAATCGAGCTACATCGCAGACCAATCCAAACTCATCTCCCGGCATGTCCAGCCCATCCATTATCTCAGCCAATCATGGGGGAAGGTCCCCTCGCTTTTTCCGTAGCTAAAAAAAATCTACACTCTTAATTTAAATGTTTTCTTCGTATTTACAGATGGGGGAAAATATGTGTTCAAATGTCTCTCCTGTAAACGTTCGTTTCCATACGCCCAGCATCCTGAAACGGATCATATCCTTACCAGGCTAGTTCACAGTTTACTGAAGGTTATCACCTCGAAATAATAGGCTAATAATGTATCCTAAATAATGAATTTTAGTTCCTTCTTGGGTTTCCTGTCTGTCTCCTGACCTCTTTAGAGATGTATATGCTGTTTAATACGACATGTTAGCCTATTTAAAACAATGTTTTCTCCTTACAGGCATCTTTTCATGTTGTTTATTCAAATATTTTAAATTCAAATCATATGGTTTGATTTCAATACTTCAGAACCAAACGGTAGGCCCCAAGTAGTCACCAGTACAGATGGTTATTAAGTGATTATTTTAGTGAATGGAGTGAATATGGAAAGCATTTGTTTTCTTCTGGTGAGGGAGAAGCGGTTGGAAAGGACATGGAGCACTGGAGTGATGTTTCTTCCCACACTGTATTTCTCTGTGTTGTCTTTATGTTGGGGGTCTCGCTGTTTTCCCCAGTTAATTATTATTATTTTTTGGTGGTCGCCCAGTACTGTTGTTGACCTCCTCCCCTCCCTTCTCCTCCTTTTCCACTCGGCTCAGCTCTGCTTTCTAGTTTCTGGGCAGCAGAATATATGGCGTGCAGCGAGTGACAGAGAGTGGCAGCCCGCTTCTCTTCTCAGTGCTGGCTCACGTGAAGTGACCCCCCCCCATCTTACTCCCCCGCCGGCTGGGAGCTCGATCCTGCCTCGTTCAGACAGCTCCACTGAGGCTTGTGAGATCAGCTGCCATGCCAGCCCAGCTGAGGCTCTCGGGCGACTCACGTTGCTAGATTTCGAGCGTTTGACCCCAGGAATGAATAGACGTCCTCACTGACACACACACACACACACATGCACTAACTTGACTCACACACACACACATGCACTAACTTGCCTCACACACACACACACACTGACACCCATAGGCACTCACTTGACTCTCTCTCGGCCTCACCATACGCTATCCCTCCTCTCTCCCTGACACACACACAAAAACACACACACTCAACCACTCACCCACACACACCACCCATGTCACTTCTGCCAACCTGTTTCCAAAACATGTAACCTACACTGGGCCTCCCTTCCCTCCCCCTCCACCAGCCTGCAGCCCAGGGCCCTAACAGGCCAGGCCGTAATGCTTTCCCTCTCTCCTCTCTTCCATCTCTCCTCGACTATCCTCTCTCATCTCATCCCTCTCTCCTCTCATCCCTCTCTCCTCGACTATCATCTCTCCTCTCTTCCCTCTCTCCTCGACTATCCTCTTGTCCCTCTCTCCTCTCATCTCTCTCTCCTCTCATCCCTCTCTCCTCTCATCCCTCTCTCGTCACATCCCTCTCTCCTCTCATCCCTCTCTCATCTCATCCCTCTCTCCTCTCATCCCTCTCTCCTCTCATCCCTCTCTCATCTCATCCCTCTCTCCTCTCATCCCTCGCTCCTCTCATCCATCTCTCGTCTCATCCCTCGCTCCTCTCATCCATCTCTCCTCGACTATCCTCTCTCATCTCATCCCTCTCTCCTCTCATCCCTCTTTCCTCGACTATCCTCTCTCCTCTCATCCCTCTTTGCTCGCATCGCTCTCTCCTCTCATCCCTCTTTCCTCGACTATCCTCTCTCCTCTCATACCTCTCTGCTCTCATCCCTCTCTCTTCTCCTCTATCGTCGCAGGCAGCATCACAATAGTACAGTTCTTCATTGTTGTGACATTGGGAATGAGATTAAGGGAGAGGTGGAGGGAGGAGGAGGAGAGGAGTAGGAATGGATGAGGAGAGGGGTGGAGGAGGAGGAGAGGAGTAGGAGTGGATGAGGAGAGGGGTGGAGGAGGAGGAGAGGAGGAGGAGTGGATGAGCGCTAAGGAGAAAAGGAAGCATTCAGAGATTATTGCGCATCGATGACAGCAATTCCCTTTGTCATCCCAAGGCATTGTAACAGGCTGACTACACCGCTCATGTGGCGTGGGTTGGGTTCCGTGTTACGCCACAGAATAGAAGGAAATGTTCAACCAAAAAGTAACAGAATAGATTAATCTTGAGGGGTGAAGAGAATGAAACAAATAATAAATAAACAAGTGAACAAATTGGGACTTCATTAGTCGTTCATTACACTGATAATGCATTGTGACAGACTGGTCCTCTGCTGTTCAACACTGATCTATGATGTTTGTTTACATCCATAATCAATATAATATACTAATCAGCAGTATCATGACTCTGTACTTTTTCTTGTCCCCTTCTCAAAACCTGTCACAACAAATTAATTGTGCACTCTGGGTTTTAGTTGTGGAGTGAGATTCATTGTCATAATTTAGTTGGGGGGGTGTGATGTCATGATTTAGTTGAGGGGTGAGATGTCATGATTTAGTTGAGGGATGAGATGTCATAATTTAGTTGAGGGGTGAGATGTCATTATTTAGTTGAGGGGTGTGATGTCATAATTTAGTTGAGGGGTGAGATGCCATAATTTAGTTGGGGGGTGAGATGTCATTATTTAGTTGAGGGGTGTGATGTCATAATTTAGTTGAGGGGTGTGATGTCATAATTTAGTTGAGGGGGTGAGATGTTATAATTTAGTTGAGGGGGTGAGATGTTATAATTTAGTTGAGGGGTGTGATGTCATAATTTAGTTGAGGGGTGTGATGTCATAATTTAGTTGAGGGGGTGAGATGTTATAATTTAGTTGAGGGGTGTGATGTCATAATTTAGTTGGGGGGTGAGATGTCATAATTTAGTTGAGGGGTGAGATGTCATAATTTAGTTGAGGGGTGAGATGTTATAATTTAGTTGAGGGGTGAGATGTCATAATTTAGTTGAGGAGGTGAGATGTTATAATTTAGTTGAGGGGTGAGATGTCATAATTTAGTTGAGGGGTGAGATGTCATAATTTAGTTGAAAGGTGAAATGTCATAATTTAGTTGAGGGGTGAGATGTTATAATTTAGTTGAGGGGTGAGATGTCATAATTTAGTTGAGGGGTGAGATGTCATAATTTAGTTGAGGGGTGAGATGTCATAATTTAGTTGAGGGGTGAGATGTCATAATTTAGTTGGTTGGTGAGATGTCATCATTTAGTTGAAAGGTGAAATGTCATAATTTAGTTGAGGGGTGAGATGTTATAATTTAGTTGAGGGGTGAGATGTCATAATTTAGTTGAGGGGTGAGATGTCATAATTTAGTTGAGGGGTGAGATGCCATAATTTAGTTGAGGGGTGAGATGTCATAATTTAGTTGAGGGGTGAGATGTCATAATTTAGTTGAGGGGTGAGATGTCATAATTTAGTTGGGGGGTGAGATGCCATAATTTAGTTGAGGGGTGAGATGTCATAATTTAGTTGAAAGGTGAGATGTTATAATTTAGTTGAGGGGTGAGATGTCATAATTTAGTTGGTTGGTGAGATGTCATAATTTAGTTGAGGGGTGATGTCATAATTTAGTTGAGGGGGTGAGATGTCATAATTTAGTTGGGGGGTGAGATGCCATAATTTAGTTGAGGGGGTGAGATGTTATAATTTAGTTGAGGGGTGAGATGTCATAATTTAGTTGAGGGGTGAGATGTCATAATTTAGTTGAGGGGTGAGATGTCATAATTTAGTTGAGGGGTGAGATGTCATAATTTAGTTGAGGGGTCAGATGCCATAATTTAGTTGAGGGGTCAGATGCCATAATTTAGTTGAGGGGTGAGATGCCATAATTTAGTTGAGGGGTGAGATGTCATAATTTAGTTGAGGGGTGAGATGTCATAATTTAGTTGAGGGGTGAGATGCCATAATTTAGTTGAGGGGTGAGATGTCATAATTTAGTTGAGGGGTGAGATGCCATAATTTAGTTGAGGGGTGAGATGCCATAATTTAGTTGAGGGGTGAGATGTCATAATTTAGTTGAGGGGTGAGATGTCATAATTTAGTTGGGGGGTGAGATGCCATAATTTAGTTGAGGGGTGAGATGTCATAATTTAGTTGAGGGGTGAGATGCCATAATTTAGTTGAGGGGTGAGATGTCATAATTTAGTTGAGGGGTGAGATGTCATAATTTAGTTGAGGGGTGAGATGCCATAATTTAGTTGAGGGGTGAGATGTCATAATTTAGTTGGGGGGTGAGATGTCATAATTTAGTTGAGGGGTGAGATGCCATAATTTAGTTGGGGGGTGAGATGTCATAATTTAGTTGAGGGGTGAGATGCCATAATTTAGTTGAGGGGTGAGATGTCATCATTTAGTTGAGGGGGTGAGATGTCATAATTTAGTTGAGGGGTGAGATGTCATAATTTAGTTGAGGGGTGAGATGTCATAATTTAGTTGAGGGGTGAGATGTCATAATTTAGTTGAGGGGTCAGATGCCATAATTTAGTTGAGGGGTGAGATGTCATAATTTAGTTGAGGGGTCAGATGTCATAATTTAGTTGAGGGGTGAGATGTCATAATTTAGTTGAGGGGTGAGATGTCATAATTTAGTTGAGGGGTGAGATGTCATAATTTAGTTGAGGGGTGAGATGTCATAATTTAGTTGAGGGGTGAGATGTCATAATTTAGTTGAGGGGTGAGATGTCATAATTTAGTTGAGGGGTGAGATGTCATAATTTAGTTGAGGGGTGAGATGTCATAATTTAGTTGAGGGGTGAGATGTCATAATTTAGTTGAGGGGTGAGATGTCATAATTTAGTTGAGGGGTGAGATGTCATAATTTAGTTGAGGGGTGAGATGTCATCATTTAGTTGGTTGGTGAGATGTCATCATTTAGTTGAAAGGTGAGATGTCATAATTTTCTTGGTTGGTGAGATGTCATAATTTTGTTGGTTGGTGAGATGTCATAATTTAGTTGAGGGGTGAGATGTCATAATTTAGTTGAAAGGTGAGATGTCATAATTTAGTTGAGGGGTGAGATGTCATAATTGAGTTGAAAGGTGAGATGTCATAATTTAGTTGAAAGGTGAGATGTCATAATTTAGTTGAGGGGTGAGATGTCATAATTTAGTTGAGGGGTGAGATGTCATGATTTAGTTGAGGGGGTGAGATGTCATAATTTAGTTGAGGGGTGAGATGCCATCATTTAGTTGGGGGGGTGATGTCATCATTTAGTTGAGGGGTGAGATGTCATAATTTAGTTGAGGGGTGAGATGTCATAATTTAGTTGAGGGGTGAGATGTCATAATTTAGTTGAGGGGTGAGATGTCATAATTTAGTTGAAAGGTGAGATGTCATAATTTAGTTGAGGGGTGAGATGTCATGATTTAGTTGAGGGGTGAGATGTCATAATTTAGTTGAGGGGTGAGATGCCATAATTTAGTTGAGGGGTGAGATGTCATAATTTAGTTGAAAGGTGAGATGTCATAATTTAGTTGAGGGGTGAGATGTCATAATTTAGTTGAGGGGTGAGATGTTATAATTTAGTTGAGGGGTGAGATGTCATAATTTAGTTGAGGGGTGAGATGTCATAATTTAGTTGAGGGGGTGAGATGTCATAATTTAGTTCAGGGGTGAGATGTCATTATTTAGTTGAGGGGGTGAGATGTTATAATTTAGTTGAGGGGTGAGATGTTATAATTTAGTTGAGGGGTGAGATGTCATAATTTAGTTGAGGGGTGAGATGTCATAATTTAGTTGAGGGGTGAGATGTCATAATTTAGTTGAGGGGTGAGATGTCATAATTTAGTTGAGGGGTGAGATGTCATAATTTAGTTGAGGGGTGAGATGTCATAATTTAGTTGAGGGGTGAGATGTCATAATTTAGTTGAGGGGTGAGATGTCATAATTTAGTTGAGGGGTGAGATGTCATAATTTAGTTGAGGGGTGAGATGTCATAATTTAGTTGAGGGGTGAGATGTCATAATTTAGTTGAGGGGTGAGATGTCATGATTTAGTTGGTTGGTGAGATGTCATCATTTAGTTGGGGGGGTGATGTCATAATTTAGTTGAGGGGTGAGATGTCATAATTTAGTTGAGGGGTGAGATGTCATAATTTAGTTGAGGGGTGAGATGTCATCATTTAGTTGGTTGGTGAGATGTCATCATTTAGTTGAAAGGTGAGATGTCATAATTTTCTTGGTTGGTGAGATGTCATAATTTTGTTGGTTGGTGAGATGTCATAATTTAGTTGAGGGGTGAGATGTCATAATTTAGTTGAAAGGTGAGATGTCATAATTTAGTTGAGGGGTGAGATGTCATAATTTAGTTGAAGGGTGAGATGTCATAATTTAGTTGAGGGGTGAGATGTCATAATTTAGTTGAGGGGTGAGATGTCATGATTTAGTTGAGGGGGTGAGATGTCATAATTTAGTTGAGGGGTGAGATGCCATCATTTAGTTGGGGGGGTGATGTCATAATTTAGTTGAGGGGTGAGATGTCATAATTTAGTTGAGGGGTGAGATGTCATAATTTAGTTGAGGGGTGAGATGTCATAATTTAGTTGAGGGGTCAGATGCCATAATTTAGTTGAGGGGTGAGATGTCATAATTTAGTTGAGGGGTCAGATGTCATAATTTAGTTGAGGGGTGAGATGTCATAATTTAGTTGAGGGGTGAGATGTCATAATTTAGTTGAGGGGTGAGATGTCATAATTTAGTTGAGGGGTGAGATGTCATAATTTAGTTGAGGGGTGAGATGTCATAATTTAGTTGAGGGGTGAGATGTCATAATTTAGTTGAGGGGTGAGATGTCATAATTTAGTTGAGGGGTGAGATGTCATAATTTAGTTGAGGGGTGAGATGTCATAATTTAGTTGAGGGGTGAGATGTCATAATTTAGTTGAGGGGTGAGATGTCATAATTTAGTTGAGGGGTGAGATGTCATCATTTAGTTGGTTGGTGAGATGTCATCATTTAGTTGAAAGGTGAGATGTCATAATTTTCTTGGTTGGTGAGATGTCATAATTTTCTTGGTTGGTGAGATGTCATAATTTAGTTGAGGGGTGAGATGTCATAATTTAGTTGAAAGGTGAGATGTCATAATTTAGTTGAGGGGTGAGATGTCATAATTGAGTTGAAAGGTGAGATGTCATAATTTAGTTGAAAGGTGAGATGTCATAATTTAGTTGAGGGGTGAGATGTCATAATTTAGTTGAGGGGTGAGATGTCATGATTTAGTTGAGGGGGTGAGATGTCATAATTTAGTTGAGGGGTGAGATGCCATCATTTAGTTGGGGGGGTGATGTCATCATTTAGTTGAGGGGTGAGATGTCATAATTTAGTTGAGGGGTGAGATGTCATAATTTAGTTGAGGGGTGAGATGTCATAATTTAGTTGAGGGGTGAGATGTCATAATTTAGTTGAGGGGTGAGATGTCATAATTTAGTTGAAAGGTGAGATGTCATAATTTAGTTGAGGGGTGAGATGTCATGATTTAGTTGAGGGGTGAGATGTCATAATTTAGTTGAGGGGTGAGATGCCATAATTTAGTTGAGGGGTGAGATGTCATAATTTAGTTGAAAGGTGAGATGTCATAATTTAGTTGAGGGGTGAGATGTCATAATTTAGTTGAGGGGTGAGATGTTATAATTTAGTTGAGGGGTGAGATGTCATAATTTAGTTGAGGGGTGAGATGTCATAATTTAGTTGAGGGGGTGAGATGTCATAATTTAGTTCAGGGGTGAGATGTCATTATTTAGTTGAGGGGGTGAGATGTTATAATTTAGTTGAGGGGTGAGATGTTATAATTTAGTTGAGGGGTGAGATGTCATAATTTAGTTGAGGGGTGAGATGTCATAATTTAGTTGAGGGGTGAGATGTCATAATTTAGTTGAGGGGTGAGATGTCATAATTTAGTTGAGGGGTGAGATGTCATAATTTAGTTGAGGGGTGAGATGTCATGATTTAGTTGAGGGGTGAGATGTCATAATTTAGTTGAGGGGTGAGATGTCATAATTTAGTTGAGGGGTGAGATGTCATAATTTAGTTGAGGGGTGAGATGTCATAATTTAGTTGAGGGGTGAGATGTCATAATTTAGTTGAGGGGTGAGATGTCATAATTTAGTTGAGGGGTGAGATGTCATGATTTAGTTGGTTGGTGAGATGTCATCATTTAGTTGGGGGGGTGATGTCATAATTTAGTTGAGGGGTGAGATGTCATAATTTAGTTGAGGGGTGAGATGTCATAATTTAGTTGAGGGGTGAGATGTCATCATTTAGTTGGTTGGTGAGATGTCATCATTTAGTTGAAAGGTGAGATGTCATAATTTTCTTGGTTGGTGAGATGTCATAATTTTGTTGGTTGGTGAGATGTCATAATTTAGTTGAGGGGTGAGATGTCATAATTTAGTTGAAAGGTGAGATGTCATAATTTAGTTGAGGGGTGAGATGTCATAATTTAGTTGAAAGGTGAGATGTCATAATTTAGTTGAGGGGTGAGATGTCATAATTTAGTTGAGGGGTGAGATGTCATGATTTAGTTGAGGGGGTGAGATGTCATAATTTAGTTGAGGGGTGAGATGCCATCATTTAGTTGGGGGGGTGATGTCATAATTTAGTTGAGGGGTGTGATGTCATAATTTAGTTGAGGGGTGAGATGTCATAATTTAGTTGAGGGGTGAGATGTCATAATTTAGTTGAGGGGTGAGATGTCATAATTTAGTTGAGGGGTGAGATGTCATAATTTAGTTGAAAGGTGAGATGTCATAATTTAGTTGAGGGGTGAGATGTCATGATTTAGTTGAGGGGTGAGATGTCATAATTTAGTTGAAAGGTGAGATGTCATAATTTAGTTGAGGGGTGAGATGCCATAATTTAGTTGAGGGGTGAGATGTCATAATTTAGTTGAGGGGTGAGATGTCATAATTTAGTTGAGGGGTGAGATGTCATAATTTAGTTGAGGGGTGAGATGTCATAATTTAGTTGAGGGGTGAGATGTCATAATTTAGTTGAAAGGTGAGATGTCATAATTTAGTTGAGGGGTGAGATGTCATGATTTAGTTGAGGGGTGAGATGTCATAATTTAGTTGAAAGGTGAGATGTCATAATTTAGTTGAGGGGTGAGATGCCATAATTTAGTTGAGGGGTGAGATGTCATAATTTAGTTGAAAGGTGAGATGTCATAATTTAGTTGAGGGGTGAGATGTTATAATTTAGTTGAGGGGTGAGATGTCATAATTTAGTTGAGGGGTGAGATGTCATAATTTAGTTGAGGGGGTGAGATGTCATAATTTAGTTCAGGGGTGAGATGTCATTATTTAGTTGAGGGGTGAGATGTTATAATTTAGTTGAGGGGTGAGATGTCATAATTTAGTTGAGGGGGTGAGATGTTATAATTTAGTTGAGGGGTGAGATGTTATAATTTAGTTGAGGGGTGAGATGTCATAATTTAGTTGAGGGGTGAGATGTCATAATTTAGTTGAGGGGTGAGATGTTATAATTTAGTTGAGGGGTGAGATGTCATAATTTAGTTGAGGGGTGAGATGTCATAATTTAGTTGAGGGGTGAGATGTCATAATTTAGTTGAGGGGTGAGATGTCATAATTTAGTTGAGGGGTGAGATGCCATAATTTAGTTGAGGGGTGAGATGTCATAATTTAGTTGAGGGGTGAGATGTCATAATTTAGTTGAGGGGTGAGATGTCATTATTTAGTTGAGGGGTGAGATGTCATAATTTAGTTGAGGGGTGAGATGTCATAATTTAGTTGAGGGGTGAGATGTCATAATTTAGTTGAGGGGTGAGATGTCATAATTTAGTTGGGGGGGTGAGATGTCATAATTTAGTTGGGGGGTGAGATGCCATAATATAGTTGGGGGGTGAGATGCCATAATTTAGTTGAGGGGTGAGATGTCATTATTTAGTTGAGGGGTGAGATGTCATAATTTAGTTGAGGGGTGAGATGTCATAATTTAGTTGAGGGGTGAGATGCCATAATTTAGTTGAGGGGTGAGATGTCATAATTTAGTTGAGGGGTGAGATGTCATAATTTAGTTGAGGGGTGAGATGTCATAATTTAGTTGAGGGGTGAGATGCCATAATTTAGTTGAGGGGTGAGATGCCATAATTTAGTTGAGGGGTGAGATGTCATAATTTAGTTGAGGGGTGAGATGTCATAATTTAGTTGAGGGGTGAGATGTCATAATTTAGTTGAGGGGTGAGATGCCATAATTTAGTTGAGGGGTGAGATGTCATAATTTAGTTGAGGGGTGAGATGCCATAATTTAGTTGAGGGGTGAGATGCCATAATTTAGTTGAGGGGTGAGATGTCATAATTTAGTTGAGGGGTGAGATGCCATAATTTAGTTGAGGGGTGAGATGTCATAATTTAGTTGAGGGGTGAGATGTCATAATTTAGTTGAGGGGTGAGATGTCATAATTTAGTTGAGGGGTGAGATGTCATAATTTAGTTGAGGGGTGAGATGTCATAATTTAGTTGAGGGGTGAGATGCCATAATTTAGTTGAGGGGTGAGATGCCATAATTTAGTTGAGGGGTGAGATGTCATAATTTAGTTGAGGGGTGAGATGTCATAATTTAGTTGAGGGGTGAGATGCCATAATTTAGTTGAGGGGTGAGATGCCATAATTTAGTTGAGGGGTGAGATGTCATAATTTAGTTGAGGGGTGAGATGCCATAATTTAGTTGAGGGGGTGAGATGCCATAATTTAGTTGAGGGGTGAGATGTCATAATTTAGTTGAGGGGTGAGATGCCATAATTTAGTTGAGGGGTGAGATGTCATAATTTAGTTGAGGGGTGAGATGTCATAATTTAGTTGGGGGGTGAGATGCCATAATTTAGTTGAGGGGTGAGATGTCATAATTTAGTTGAGGGGTGAGATGTTTTAATTTAGTTGGGGGGTGAGATGTCATAATTTAGTTGAGGGGTGAGATGCCATAATTTAGTTGAGGGGTGAGATGTCATAATTTAGTTGAGGGTTGAGATGCCATAATTTAGTTGAGGGGTGAGATGTCATAATTTAGTTGAGGGGTGAGATGTCATAATTTAGTTGGGGGGTGAGATGTCATAATTTAGTTGAGGGGTGAGATGTCAAAATTTAGTTGAGGGGTGAGATGTCATAATTTAGTTCAGGGGTGAGATGTCATAATTTAGTTGAGGGGTGAGATGTCAAAGTTTAGTTGAGGGGTGAGATGCCATAATTTAGTTGAGGGGTGAGATGTCATAATTTAGTTGAGGGGTGAGATGCCATAATTTAGTTGAGGGGTGAGATGTCAAAGTTTAGTTGAGGGGTGAGATGTCATAATTTAGTTGAGGGGTGAGATGTCAAAGTTTAGTTGAGGGGGTGAGATGCCATAATTTAGTTGAGGGGTGAGATGTCATAATTTAGTTGAGGGGTGAGATGTTATAATTTAGTTGAGGGGTGAGATGTCATAATTTAGTTGAGGGGTGAGATGTTATAATTTAGTTGAGGGGTGAGATGTCATAATTTAGTTGAGGGGTGAGATGTCATAATTTAGTTGAGGGGTGAGATGTCATAATTTAGTTGAGGGGTGAGATGTCATTATTTAGTTGAGGGGTGAGATGTCATAATTTAGTTGAGGGGTGAGATGTCATTATTTAGTTGAGGGGTGAGATGTCATAATTTAGTTGAGGGGTGAGATGTCATAATTTAGTTGAGGGGTGAGATGTTATAATTTAGTTGAGGGGTGAGATGTTATAATTTAGTTGAGGGGTGAGATGTCATAATTTAGTTGAGGGGTGAGATGTCATAATTTAGTTCAGGGGTGAGATGTCATTATTTAGTTGAGGGGTGAGATGTTATAATTTAGTTGAGGGGTGAGATGTCATAATTTAGTTGAGGGGTGAGATGTCATAATTTAGTTGAGGGGTGAGATGTCATAATTTAGTTGGGGGGGTGTGATGTCATAATTTAGTTGGGGGGTGAGATGCCATAATATAGTTGGGGGGTGAGATGCCATAATTTAGTTGAGGGGTGAGATGTCATTATTTAGTTGAGGGGTGAGATGTCATAATTTAGTTGAGGGGTGAGATGTCATAATTTAGTTGAGGGGTGAGATGTCATAATTTAGTTGAGGGGTGAGATGTCATAATTTAGTTGAGGGGTGAGATGTCATAATTTAGGTGAGGGGTGAGATGTCATAATTTAGTTGAGGGGTGAGATGTCATAATTTAGTTGAGGGGTGAGATGCCATAATTTAGTTGAGGGGTGAGATGTCATAATTTAGTTGAGGGGTGAGATGTCATAATTTAGTTGAGGGGTGAGATGCCATAATTTAGTTGAGGGGTGAGATGTCATAATTTAGTTGAGGGGTGAGATGTCATAATTTAGTTGAGCGGTGAGATGCCATAATTTAGTTGAGGGGGTGAGATGCCATAATTTAGTTGAGGGGTGAGATGTCATAATTTAGTTGAGGGGTGAGATGCCATAATTTAGTTGAGGGGTGAGATGTCATAATTTAGTTGAGGGGTGAGATGTCATAATTTAGTTGAGGGGTGAGATGCCATAATTTAGTTGAGGGGTGAGATGTCATAATTTAGTTGAGGGGTGAGATGCCATAATTTAGTTGAGGGGTGAGATGTCATAATTTAGTTGGGGGGTGAGATGTCATAATTTAGTTGAGGGGTGAGATGCCATAATTTAGTTGAGGGGTGAGATGTTTTAATTTAGTTGAGGGGTGAGATGTCATAATTTAGTTGAGGGGTGAGATGCCATAATTTAGTTGAGGGGTGAGATGTCATAATTTAGTTGAGGGTTGAGATGCCATAATTTAGTTGAGGGGTGAGATGTCATAATTTAGTTGAGGGGTGAGATGTCATAATTTAGTTGGGGGGTGAGATGTCATAATTTAGTTGAGGGGTGAGATGTCAAAATTTAGTTGAGGGGTGAGATGTCATAATTTAGTTCAGGGGTGAGATGTCATAATTTAGTTGAGGGTTGAGATGCCATAATTTAGTTGAGGGGTGAGATGTCATAATTTAGTTGAGGGGTGAGATGTCATAATTTAGTTGAGGGGTGAGATGTCATAATTTAGTTGAGGGGTGAGATGTTTTAATTTAGTTGAGGGGTGAGATGTCATAATTTAGTTGAGGGGTGAGATGCCATAATTTAGTTGAGGGGTGAGATGTCATAATTTAGTTGAGGGTTGAGATGCCATAATTTAGTTGAGGGGTGAGATGTCATAATTTAGTTGAGGGGTGAGATGTCATAATTTAGTTGGGGGGTGAGATGTCATAATTTAGTTGAGGGGTGAGATGTCATAATTTAGTTGAGGGGTGAGATGTCATAATTTAGTTGAGGGGTGAGATGTCATAATTTAGTTGAGGGGTGAGATGTCATAATTTAGTTGAGGGTTGAGATGCCATATTATTGGGGTGAGATGCATAATTTAGTTGAGGGGTGAGATGTCATAATTTAGTTGAGGGGTGAGATGTCATAATTTAGTTGGGGGGTGAGATGTCATAATTTAGTTGAGGGGTGAGATGTCATAATTTAGTTGAGGGGTGAGATGTCATAATTTAGTTGAGGGGTGAGATGTCATAATTTAGTTGAGGGGTGAGATGTCATAATTTAGTTGAGGGGTGAGATGTCATAATTTAGTTGGGGGGGTGTGATGTCATAATTTAGTTGAGGGGTGAGATGTCATAATTTAGTTGAGGGGTGAGATGTCATAATTTAGTTGAGGGGGTGAGATGCCATAATTTAGTTGAGGGGTGAGATGTCATAATTTAGTTGAGGGGTGAGATGCCATAATTTAGTTGAGGGGTGAGATGTCATAATTTAGTTGAGGGGTGAGATGTCATAATTTAGTTGAGGGGTGAGATGCCATAATTTAGTTGAGGGGTGAGATGTCATAATTTAGTTGAGGGGTGAGATGCCATAATTTAGTTGAGGGGTGAGATGTCATAATTTAGTTGGGGGGTGAGATGTCATAATTTAGTTGAGGGGTGAGATGCCATAATTTAGTTGAGGGGTGAGATGTTTTAATTTAGTTGGGGGGTGAGATGTCATAATTTAGTTGAGGGGTGAGATGCCATAATTTAGTTGAGGGGTGAGATGTCATAATTTAGTTGAGGGTTGAGATGCCATAATTTAGTTGAGGGGTGAGATGTCATAATTTAGTTGAGGGGTGAGATGTCATAATTTAGTTGGGGGGTGAGATGTCATAATTTAGTTGAGGGGTGAGATGTCAAAATTTAGTTGAGGGGTGAGATGTCATAATTTAGTTCAGGGGTGAGATGTCATAATTTAGTTGAGGGTTGAGATGCCATAATTTAGTTGAGGGGTGAGATGTCATAATTTAGTTGAGGGGTGAGATGTCATAATTTAGTTGAGGGGTGAGATGCCATAATTTAGTTGAGGGGTGAGATGTTTTAATTTAGTTGGGGGGTGAGATGTCATAATTTAGTTGAGGGGTGAGATGCCATAATTTAGTTGAGGGGTGAGATGTCATAATTTAGTTGAGGGTTGAGATGCCATAATTTAGTTGAGGGGTGAGATGTCATAATTTAGTTGAGGGGTGAGATGTCATAATTTAGTTGGGGGGTGAGATGTCATAATTTAGTTGAGGGGTGAGATGTCAAAATTTAGTTGAGGGGTGAGATGTCAAAATTTAGTTGAGGGGTGAGATGTCATAATTTAGTTCAGGGGTGAGATGTCATAATTTAGTTGAGGGTTGAGATGCCATAATTTAGTTGAGGGGTGAGATGTCATAATTTAGTTGAGGGGTGAGATGTCATAATTTAGTTGGGGGGTGAGATGTCATAATTTAGTTGAGGGGTGAGATGTCAAAATTTAGTTGAGGGGTGAGATGTCATAATTTAGTTCAGGGGTGAGATGTCATAATTTAGTTGAGGGGTGAGATGTCAAAGTTTAGTTGAGGGGTGAGATGTCATAATTTAGTTGAGGGGTGAGATGCCATAATTTAGTTGAGGGGTGAGATGCCATAATTTAGTTGAGGGGTGAGATGTCAAAGTTTAGTTGAGGGGTGAGATGTCAAAGTTTAGTTGAGGGGTGAGATGTCATAATTTAGTTGAGGGGTGAGATGTCAAAGTTTAGTTGAGGGGGTGAGATGCCATAATTTAGTTGAGGGGTGAGATGTTATAATTTAGTTGAGGGGTGAGATGTCATAATTTAGTTGAGGGGTGAGATGTTATAATTTAGTTGAGGGGTGAGATGTCATAATTTAGTTGAGGGGTGAGATGTCATAATTTAGTTGAGGGGTGAGATGTCATAATTTAGTTGAGGGGTGAGATGTCATTATTTAGTTGAGGGGTGAGATGTCATAATTTAGTTGAGGGGTGAGATGTCATTATTTAGTTGAGGGGTGAGATGTCATAATTTAGTTGAGGGGTGAGATGTCATAATTTAGTTGAGGGGTGAGATGTTATAATTTAGTTGAGGGGTGAGATGTCATAATTTAGTTGAGGGGTGAGATGTCATAATTTAGTTGAGGGGGTGAGATGTCATTATTTAGTTGAGGGGTGAGATGTTATAATTTAGTTGAGGGGGTGAGATGTCATAATTTAGTTGAGGGGGTGAGATGTTATAATTTAGTTGAGGGGTGAGATGTTATAATTTAGTTGAGGGGTGAGATGTCATAATTTAGTTGAGGGGTGAGATGTCATAATTTAGTTGAGGGGTGAGATGTTATAATTTAGTTGAGGGGTGAGATGTTATAATTTAGTTGAGGGGTGAGATGCCATAATATAGTTGGGGGGTGAGATGCCATAATTTAGTTGAGGGGTGAGATGTCATAATTTAGTTGAGGGGTGAGATGTTATAATTTAGTTGAGGGGTGAGATGCCATAATATAGTTGGGGGGTGAGATGCCATAATTTAGTTGAGGGGTGAGATGTCATAATTTAGTTGAGGGGTGAGATGTCATAATTTAGTTGAGGGGTGAGATGTCATAATTTAGTTGAGGGGTGAGATGTCATAATTTAGTTGAGGGGTGAGATGTCATAATTTAGTTGAGGGGTGAGATGTCATAATTTAGTTGAGGGGTGAGATGTCATAATTTAGTTGAGGGGTGAGATGTCATAATTTAGTTGAGGGGTGAGATGCCATAATTTAGTTGAGGGGTGAGATGTCATAATTTAGTTGAGGGGTGAGATGTCATAATTTAGTTGAGGGGTGAGATGTCATAATGTAGTTGAGGGGTGAGATGCCATAATTTAGTTGAGGGGTGAGATGCCATAATTTAGTTGAGGGGTGAGATGTCATAATTTAGTTGAGGGGTGAGATGTCATAATTTAGTTGAGGGGTGAGATGTCATAATTTAGTTGAGGGGTGAGATGTCATAATTTAGTTGAGGGGTGAGATGTCATTATTTAGTTGAGGGGTGAGATGTCATAATTTAGTTGAGGGGTGAGATGTCATTATTTAGTTGAGGGGTGAGATGTTATAATTTAGTTGAGGGGTGAGATGTCATAATTTAGTTGAGGGGTGAGATGTTATAATTTAGTTGAGGGGTGAGATGTCATAATTTAGTTGAGGGTGAGATGTCATAATTTAGTTGAGGGGGTGAGATGTCATAATTTAGTTCAGGGGTGAGATGTCATTATTTAGTTGAGGGGTGAGATGTTATAATTTAGTTGAGGGGTGAGATGTCATAATTTAGTTGAGGGGTGAGATGTCATAATTTAGTTGAGGGGTGAGATGTCATAATTTAGTTGAGGGGTGAGATGTCATAATTTAGTTGAGGGGTGAGATGTCATAATTTAGTTGAGGGGTGAGATGTCATAATTTAGTTGAGGGGTGAGATGTCATTATTTAGTTGAGGGGTGAGATGTCATAATTTAGTTGAGGGGGTGAGATGTCATAATTTAGTTGAGGGGTGAGATGTCATAATTTAGTTGAGGGGTGAGATGTCATAATTTAGTTGAGGGGTGAGATGTCATAATTTAGTTGAGGGGTGAGATGTCATAATTTAGTTGAGGGGTGAGATGTCATAATTTAGTTGAGGGGTGAGATGCCATAATTTAGTTGAGGGGTGAGATGCCATAATTTAGTTGAGGGGTGAGATGCCATAATTTAGTTGAGGGGTGAGATGCCATAATTTAGTTGAGGGGTGAGATGTCATAATTTAGTTGAGGTGTGAGATGTCATTATTTAGTTGAGGGGTGAGATGTCATAATTTAGTTGAGGGGTGAGATGTCATAATTTAGTTGAGGGGTGAGATGTCATAATTTAGTTGAGGGGTGAGATGTCATAATTTAGTTGAGGGGTGAGATGTCATAATTTAGTTGAGGGGTGAGATGTCATAATTTAGTTGAGGGGTGAGATGTCATAATTTAGTTGAGGGGTGAGATGCCATAATTTAGTTGAGGGGTGAGATGTCATACTTTAGTTGAGGGGTGAGATGCCATAATTTAGTTGAGGGGTGAGATGCCATAATTTAGTTGAGGGGTGAGATGTCATAATTTAGTTGAGGGGTGAGATGTCATAATTTAGTTGAGGGGTGAGATGTCATAATTTAGTTGAGGGGTGAGATGTTATAATTTAGTTGAGGGGTGAGATGTCATAATTTAGTTGAGGGGTGAGATGCCATAATTTAGTTGAGGGGTGAGATGCCATAATTTAGTTGAGGGGTGAGATGCCATAGAAAGTTGTGTAGCACAGCAGTATAATTCGCTGCAGTTTGAATTTTCCATGTTTTGTTTTGTTTTGTTTTTCTGCCGCTGCAGTTTGGTTGTTCCTGAAAAACAACAACAGCTACTCTCCTGGTCGGCATTTCAGTTTTCTACCAGGGCATCTTGTTATTTCATAGCCCACTGTAATCTAAACAATCTTCTTGAAATCCCAAAATATGTATTGTGGTCTTGGTTATTTGTTTTGTCTGCAGTTGTCTGGCTTTGTATTTTAATACTGCGAGGGGTTGTGTTTTTGTGTGTGTGTGTGTGTGTGTGTGTGTGTGTGTGTGTGTGTGTGTGTGTGTGTGTGTGTGTGTGTGTGTGTGTGTGTGTGTGTGTGTGTGTGTGTGTGTGTGTGTGTGTGTGTGTGTGTGTGTGTGTGTGTGTGTGTGTGTGAATTACACCACATTCTCTCTCTTGACTAACACAACATAGTGTTAAAAAGTTTGGTTTCCCACAAAAAAGTTCCTCCTTGCGTTGCAACCCTTCTTTATATGTGCGATGTTTGATTTCCGGCGATGCAAGATCAAATTGAGCCGCAAGTGTGCTCCCTCTCTGCCTTTCATGCTGCTTGAATATCACACAGTGTGAAAACAAAGAAGAAGGCAAAGAGAAGAGAGAGGGAGAAGAGAGAGAGATGTGAAGCGTTCTGCCACTCAACATCCCCCATCCCCAAACAACAGCCTCTCTCCCCCTGTCACTACAAATACATTAGACATCTATTATTTATGGAATAGAGTCAGGGAATCTTTAATCTTTTCCTTTTAACCAATTAAATCGTCTAACCATTGTAAGCTTCCCCCTACTCTCTGGGAACAGGCTTCTCTTCTTTTAAACAGACCTTCTTCAAGTCTCCTTTTTGACTTTCCGTGTAAAAAAATAAAATAAAAATGAGGCTGCTTCTGAGGGTTTGAATGAAAGGAGAAAGAGAGAGAGAGAGAGAGAGAGAGAGAGAGAGAGAGAGAGAGAGAGAGAGAGAGAGAGAGAGAGAGAGAGAGAGAGAGAGAGAGAGAGAGAGAGAGAGAGAGAGAGAGAGAGAGAGAGAGAGAGAGAGAGAGAGAGAGAGAGAGAGAGAGAGAGAGAGAGAGAGAGAGAGAGAGAGAGAGAGAGAGAGAGTGTGTGTGTCTTTGTGTGTGTGTCAAGTATAATGAACTCTCCCTCCCTCCCATCCTTCTTCCCTCCTGTCCTCCCTCCCTCCCATCCTCCCTCCCATCCTCCCTCCCGTCCTCCCTCCCTCCAATCCTTCTTCCCTCCTGTCCTCCCTCCCTCCCTCCTTTCCTCCCTCCCCCCCGTCCTCCCTCCCTCCCGTCCATTCATATTGCATTGGAATAGAATAACTATTTGAAGTAGTGATATTAAAAATGGTGGTTCCTTCCATTCGATGCTCAGAAGGACACAAGGGAATGTTTTTTTTTTTCTCTTTCATGCTTGCTTTATGCAGCCATCCATCCCGGGCTAAAATAGTTGGAAAGTATTTGGGATAATTTCCAGCAGGGATAGAATATGATGTCTATTTGATTGCTGTCCTTTATTATTGAGGGATGTGTTTGAAGCAGCTTCTAGTTCCTCGGTTGGCAGTTTATATCAAATTATTGATGTGAAGTCGTTGTCAAACATTCTTCACTGTCTTTCTGTCTGTCTGTGTCTCTCATCATACATTATGCTTTTCAAGTACAGAGAAACAAGTTAGTTACACCCTTTAGAATAAATATCCTATTTACATAAGTATTCACACCACTGAGTCAATACTTTGTAGAAGCACCTTCGGTGGCGATTACAGCTTTGAGTCGTCTTGGGTATGTCTGTATCAGCGTTGAGTCGTTATGGGTTTGTCTGTATCAGCGTTGAGTCGTTATGGGTTTGTCTGTATCAGCGTTGAGTCGTTATGGGTTTGTCTGTATCAGCTTTGAGTCGTCTTGGGTATGTCTCTATCAGCTTTGAGTCGTCTTGGGTATGTCTGTACCAGCTTTGAGTCGTCTTAGGTTTGTCTGTATCAGCGTTGAGTCGTTATGGGTTTGTCTGTATCAGCTTTGAGTCGTCTTGGGTTTGTCTGTATCAGCTTTGAGTCATTTTGTGTATGTCTGTATCAGCTTTGAGTCATCCTGGGTATGTCTGTATCAGCTTTGAGTCGTTATGGGTTTGTCTGTATCAGCTTTGAGTCGTCTTGGGTATGTCTGTATCAGCTTTGAGTCATCTTGAGTTTGTCTGTATCAGCTTTGCACATCTGGATTTGGGTATTTTCTCCCATTCTTCCTTACAGATTTTCTCCAGCTCTGTTAAGTTAGATGGGGGTAGGTGGTGAACAACAATCTTCAAGCCTTTCCACAGATTTTCAATGGGATTTAAGTCTGGGCTTTGGCTGGGCTCTCAAGGTCTTTCACATTGTTGCTCTGAAGCCATTCCAACGTTGCTTTGGCTGTATGTTGGTGGGTCATTGTCCTATTGGAACGTAAATATATATATGCCTCCAGTCTAAGGTTGTTTGCACTCTGATGCAGGTTCTCATCCAGGATTTACCTCTATTTGGCTCCATTCATTGTTCCATCTCTCCTTACCAGTCTCCCAGCTCCTGCTTGTTGAAAAACATCTCTGTAGAATGATGCTGTCACCACCATGCTTTACGGTAGGGATGGTGTTACCTGGGTGATGAGTTGTGCCTTACATTCAGGCCAAAGAGTTACATTTTTGTCTCATCTTTCACACGCCTTTTGGCAAACTCCAGACGTGCTGTCATTTACCTTTTTCTCCGGAGAGTCTTCTATCTGGCCACTCTCCCATAAAGCCCAGATTGGTGACGTGCTGCAGAGACTGTTGTACTTCTGGCAGGTTCTCCCATCTCAGCCAAGGAACTCTGTAGTTCTGTCAGAGTGGTCATTGGGTTCTTTGGTCCCCTCCCTGAGCAAGGTCCTTCTTGCCTGGTTGCTCAGTTTGGTCGGACAGCCAGCTCCAGGCAGAGTCTGCTTAATTCCACGGTTTTTTTTCTTCAATTTCCCACAGTGCTCTTGGACATTTACAATACTCTAGAAACATTTTTATACCCTTCAACAGATACATTAATTCTCTGAAAACTATAGACAGTTCCTTGGACTTCATGTAACAGTTTCTACTCTGTCAATACACTGTCAACTGTAGGACCTTATGTAGACCGGTGTGTTTCTTTCTGAATCATGTCCAAACAAGTGGATTGGCCACAGGTGGAGTCCAATCAAGTTGTAGAAACATCTCAAGGATGATCAAAGGAAATTGGATGCACCTGAGCTCAATTTGAAGTGTCACATCAAAGGGGCGTGAATACTTATATAAATGAGATATTTCTGTATATTTTATTTAAATAAATTTGCTAAAATATCGGTCAAATAGTGTTTTGTGTAGATGGGTGAGAAAAAAAATATATTTAATCAATTTTTAATTCCGGCTGTACCTCAACAAAATGTGGAATAAGTCAAAGGGTATGAATACTTTCCGAATGCACTGTAGAATATCTTAATCAACATACCTACCTGTATCTTTATCATACATTGTGTACACTCACCTCGGTCTTCAGAGCAAATACACTTTGTCTTCAATACAAGGCATGTCTAATTATTTGCAACATCGACAGACTAATCTACTGTTTTAATTGAAACATGTTTACTTGACAACAAATTAAAGTTTCGACGATACACCAACTCTCTGCATCATTTGCTTTAGCAGTACGTTTGTAGCTAGTTCCTTCCAAATAATTGTCATGAATATAATAAATATAATTTAATGAATATAATAAATATAATTTAATGAATATAATGAATATAATTTAATGAATATAATTTAATGAATATTACAATGAATTGATCCAGAAGTTGAAGTCAACACTTTATTGGTTTCTGATGTAACTAGAATCACTTAGAACTTCATGACCTTCATGACCTTGGACTCATACACTTTGGCTCTTGCCATGACCTTGGACTCATACACTTTGGCTCTTGCCATGACCTTGGACTCATACACTTTGGCTCTTGCCATGACCTTGGACTCATACACTTTGGCTCTTGCCATGACCTTGGACTCATACACTTTGGCTCTTGCCATGACCTTGGACTCATACACTTTGGCTCTTGCCATGACCTTGGACTCATACACTTTGGCTCTTGCCATGACCTTGGACTCATACACTTTGGCTCTTGCCATGACCTTGGACTCATACACTTTGGCTCTTGCCATGACCTTGGACTCATACACTTTGGCTCTTGCCATGACCTTGGACTCATACACTTTGGCTCTTGCCATGACCTTGGACTCATACACTTTGGCTCTTGCCATGACCTTGGACTCATACACTTTGGCTCTTGCCATGACCTTGGACTCATACACTTTGGCTCTTGCCATGACCTTGGACTCATACACTTTGGCTCTTGCCATGACCTTGGACTCATACACTTTGGCTCTTGCCATGACCTTGGACTCATACACTTTGGCTCTTGCCATGACCTTGGACTCATACACTTTGGCTCTTGCCATGACCTTGGACTCATACACTTTGGCTCTTGCCATGACCTTGGACTCATACACTTTGGCTCTTGCCATGACCTTGGACTCATACACTTTGGCTCTTGCCATGACCTTGGACTCATACACTTTGGCTCTTGCCATGACCTTGGACTCATACACTTTGGCTCTTGCCATGACCTTGGACTCATACACTTTGGCTCTTGCCATGACCTTGGACTCATACACTTTGGCTCTTGCCATGACCTTGGACTCATACACTTTGGCTCTTGCCATGACCTTGGACTCATACACTTTGGCTCTTGCCATGACCTTGGACTCATACACTTTGGCTCTTGCCATTACCTTGGACTCATACACTTTTGCTCTTGCCATGACCTTGGACTCATACACTTTGGCTCTTGCCATGACCTTGGGCTCATACACTTTGGCTCTTGCCATGACCTTGGACTCATACACTTTGGCTCTTGCCATGACCTTGGACTCATACACTTTGGCTCTTGCCATGACCTTGGACTCATACACTTTGGCTCTTGCCATGACCTTGGACTCATACACTTTGGCTCTTGCCATGACCTTGGACTCATACACTTTGGCTCTTGCCAGCCCCATGCATTATTTTCCTCTTCCGGGTCAGATGTTGTTGAGCTTGTTCCAGGCTGAAAGCTTTCATCCAATGGGTCTGCACGCTCTGTACTACTAGAGCTGGTGTCAAGGTCATCATTAACAGGATGCGTCTGTAGAACACATAGTAGTCAGTGATTAGCCAACATTGTACTACTTAGTCCCCATTAATACACACTCAGACAAGGTACTATATCCACCCCCCCCCCCCCCTCTCATGTCAATACATCATACATACTTACCTTCACACACAGTACCCACCCCCAACAGACACCACCCCCCTCCTTAATAATAACTCTGCTTTTCTCCAATTTAGACTTCAAACTTTCCATAAACAATCACTTGACTAAGCCTCCGTAATATAAAGAACTACAGTAGAAGTTGTAACTTGTAAACACGCCAACTAGACATGGACCATGTTTATGCCTACTTGGCAACCAATGGCGGTTGGTGCCATTTAAGATGAGGGAGGAGGATTATTTTCTGTTACAGCATATTGGAGGACTGTCATTCATATTTGACCGAGCGGCTCGATTCGGTCTTAAGTAGCAACATTTGAAATTGTGTTTTTTACATTGGATAAAAGTAGAGACTCAGAGCTAGATAAATGGTATATCATACACTGCAGTTGAGGAACAATGGGAAAGTAATTCTGCTTTGAAAGTTGATAAACTTATTTTGTTTAGACATGTAGCTAGCTAGCTAAACAATGAACCATAATCCCAACTCAAAACGTTACTACCCTGCATGAATCTGCATGTAATTAACCAACCGGGTTCAATGTTAGCATACATAGGTTTAGGATACTGCATGATACTCAAACGTTAACTATACCCATCATGAGGTTGCTACAACCTTAGCTATGCATGAACGTTTACAACGTAGGTGCGCACAGGTCGAGAGACATTTGAGTAATCAAGGTGACAGACATTCAATGTAGCATACATAGGTTTAGGATACTGCATGATACTTGAATTTTCCCCTATACCCATCATGAGGTTGCTACAGCCTTGGCTATGAATGAAAGTTTACAACGTAGGTGCACACAGGTCGAGAGACATTTGAGTAATCAAGGTGACAGACATTGATACATTCAATACCGCCTTGCACACTCTTGCCTGCATCTAGCTGATATATTGTGTAATCATTAGTCCAACAGTTACAAACAAGAGTTTCTATTGGACAAATTCAGGTTTGTTTATCCCCGTTTGGTTCCATTTGCTTCCGTTTAAGAAATGTTTTTCAACATAATTGGCGAAATGAATACACACCTGATCACACGCAAACACAGTTCACTTTCATAGCAGCCACATACAAACAGCATGATCCCTTTGATTGTTGTATTCCTTCTCGCATCTACACGCATCTCCTCTCATCTTTTCCCTTCGCTTGTGGACTTCAGTGCACAACACATCAGCTGTCTGTGACCAAAAACCTTTCCAAGCCAAACCTTCATATCATAACCGCTAACTGCTACACACAGCCTACATCGTTGTCACTATTATTAACGTCACAGTCAACATAGCATCTAGAACTAACGTGTTAGTAAACCCGCTACAATCATGCAGTACAGTGTACAGTCAGCAAGGAGTTTAACAGTTACACCAGTAGGCCACGTGGCAATACATTAATAAAACCAAAAGCTTACCTTGACTTGGAAGAGTTCCAGTGTTGGATTGCCATAGCCAGGAAGCTAACATAGCATCTGTTTGAGTAGGCTAAACTAGCTAGCTGTGTTATCTTGCTCTCTCTCTCTCTTGCTTCTCCTTCATTTTTGAAGATATGAATTTGTTCAAAACTGTTCAACTATTGTCTTTCTCTCTCTTCGATTTAACTACTCACCACATTCACTGTAGCTTATGGTTTCAGTACTATATTAATTATTTGATCCTTTGATTGGGTGGACAACATGTCAGTTCATGCTGCAAGAGCTCTGATAGGTTGGAGGACATCCTCCGGAAGTTGTCATAATTACTGTGTAATTCTATGGAAGGGGGTGAGAACCATGAGCCTCCTAGGTTTTGTATTGAAGTCAATGTACCCAGAGGAGGATGGAAACTAGCTGTCCTCCAGCTACACCATGGTGCTACCCTACAGTGCTGTTGAAGCTATTGTAGACTTTCATTGAAAAATTCTGTTTTAATCAATTATTTGGTGACGTGAAAATATTTAGTTTTATCTACGAAGATAACATTTTTAATGTTTCACTATTTTTATTTTTATGAAATTCACTGAGGAGGATGGTCCTCCCCTTCCTCCTGTAAGGAGCCTCCACTGCTCATCATGGTGTCATGAAGGTGATTTCCACAAGGGTTAAGCGCCCCGCCCAAGGGCACGTCGACAGACAAGCTCCCGACCGCCAGGCCACCAAGTATCCAAAATCCCTGCACAGTTTCTCGAAGAGCTGCCGCTCAACCATCCGAAAATCCCCCCAAGTCCACTGTTCCCTCTTCAACCCAACCAAAACAACAACCAACAAAATGAACAAAACAACATTTGAAAAGCAAAGGAAAACAACAGAAAACAAAGACAACAGACATCAAGGACAACACAAATCTAAACAGGAAGTCCAACTGAATATGTTGGAGTTCATGTGTGGCACTATTTACATGTGTGTGTTTGAATGTGAGTGTGTATGTGTATGTGCATATAAGCACCTGCACGGCATCAGCCTCAGGCAAACAGGCATTGGATGTAACAGCATTGCCCCTCAGTGTCAATTTGATGATGATGCTGATGTTAATGGGATCGGACTCTGTAAATAGAACATATATACCTGTCACGTTAGCCTCAGCGGTAGTTAGCTAGCTAAACGGTTAGATACGGTCCGGTAGGCTGTAGATAACTTTAGCTACGTTAGGTTAAGTTAACTTGGCAAAGTTACAAATCACATCACTAGATAGCCGCTGGCTAATTACATTGATTTGCTTTGTATTGTCTAGCCAGTATATTATGAAAGCTAGCTAGCTAGATGTTAGTTAAGATAAACAAATGTAGTTTTCTAACTAGTTCTGCTCGACATCTTGATGGACTGGTACCCAGCAGCCTTTGCTTGCTTGTAGCACATCCTGGCACATGAGCACCATGACTAAACTTTACAGTTGTTTGTCGAAGCAAAAATAAGTAGTAATTCACAATCTGGTGTTCTATGAACGAGTGACTGGTCCAGTAAGTAACATTAGCTACCTGTTGACATCTCAAACAGATCTGACTGGTCCAGTGAGTGACATTAGCTACCTGTTGACATCTCAAACAGATCTGACTGGTCCAGTGAGTAACATTAGCTACCTGTTGACACCCCATTCTCAAACAGATCTGACTGGTCCAGTAAGTAACATTAGCTACCTGTTGACATCTCAAACAGATCTGACTGGTCCAGTGAGTAACATTAGCTACCTGTTGACATCTCAAACAGATCTGACTGGTCCAGTGAGTAACATTAGCTACCTGTTGACATCTCAAACAGATCTGACTGGTCCAGTGAGTAACATTAGCTACCTGTTGACATCTCAAAACAGATCCATCCTCGACAGTGGCGGTATTACATCCTGAAACCGCTATGATTTCTGGATATTGTGGTTTGCTTACAACCAGCAAATGTAGAAGGCCTGTTTCTACCGGTGAGAATTAGAAACACTCGTATTTGCGTGAAGTGATGTCATTTTTTCGAGACATATTATATGTTAAATACATACTAATGGACTTATACAGTGAAAGAGCAGCGGTGAAATGTCCCTTTAAATATAATTCCACGATTGTCATGGACTATAATTCAACGTTGAAGAACTTGTGCAATATGCATTTGGAATATGTTTGCACTGACATGCATAGGATGGATTAATGAGTATATTAAGGTAATTATGTCTGTGTATGTGTACATGTCTGGCGACATGTGGGGTGTGTGCTCGTCTTTGGCACTGTGTGTGTGTGTGTGTATGACTGTGCACAGCATGCACTCACACACAAATAGCTCACACACACAAACACAAATAGCACACATACACAAATTGCTCCTGAGGGCCCTAGCGATCACGAGCCACCAAAAAGGGAAATTATTTCCGAGAGGTTTCCTTCTGGCTGTTTAAAGTGGAAGCCCTGTGGGACACGTTGGGCGCTCTTATCCACTCACTGAATATGCCCTGTGATCTGAAGACTACAACAGTGTCTCTGCCTCTCCCACCCACCCACCCTCTCTCTCTCTCTCGCTCCCTTTCTCTCTCTTTCTCTCATTCTCCCCCCCCCCCTCCCTCTGTAACTCTCTTTCTCTATTTTTGTCTCCTTCTCTGTCCCCCACCCTCCTTCTCTCTAGCTCTCTGAAGTGATTACCAACCTGTGATTCCATTGACACCCACACATCCCCTCGAGACGCGCCATCTCTAGTTTGTTTAATCTCTCTCCCCCGTACCGTTCTCATACCGTACAGTAGGTAACACAGCCTCTGTAATTGAGGTGTAGATAGAAAGCTGGTGGAACCAGATGAAACCTGATAGCTGGGCCTGTTTGTGTAAAGCCACACTGGAAGTCACCCTGAATGAGGACGTTTGCCAAATGGATTTTAAACAATAGCAATTTTAGAAAGTTTAGAGAGGGGTCAAAAAATGTTTTTGTCCTCTGATGTCCTAGAGGAGTGGTATTCAAAAGTCAGGGGTCGCAGGGGTGGGGGGGACGGGGGGGGGACGACTACAGTGGGGTGGGTTCAGGAGAAAATTATTGAGCAGTCAAGCTATGAATCAGAGCTATTTAATCACTTCCCAAGGGCAGCTTTCCCCATTTCTGTTTGATTCTTATGATGGAAACACAGGAAATGGAAGTGGAAATGAAAAGCTGTAGTGGTGCCTGATTCTGATATATCCCCCTGCTTAGCTGTATACACACACACACACACACACACACACACACACACACACACACACACACACACACACACACACACATACACACACACATACACATACACATACACATACACACACACACTCACACATGCGCGCAGACACACTCTAACACAGACACAGCGTCTGATATCCCCTGTTTCCCATCTCCTGTCTCTGTGTGTCTGATATCTCCTGTTTCCCATCTCCTGTCTCTGTGTGTCTGATATCCTCTGTTTCCCATCTCCTGTCTCTGTGTGTCTGATATCCCCTGTTTCCCATCTCCTGTCTCTGTGTGTCTGATATCCTCTGTTTCCCATCTCCTGTCTCTGTGTGTCTGATATCCTCTGTTTCCCATCTCCTGTCTCTGTGTGTCTGATATCCCCTGTTTCCCATCTCCTGTCTCTGTGTGTCTGATATCCCCTGTTTCCCATCTCCTGTCTCTGTGTGTCTGATATCCCCTGTTTCCCATCTCCTGTCTCTGTGTGTCTGATATCCCCTGTTTCCCATCTCCTGTCTCTGTGTGTCTGATATCCCCTGTTTCCCATCTCCTGTCTCTGTGTGTCTGATATCCTCTGTTTCCCATCTCCTGTCTCTGTGTGTCTGATGTCCCCTGTTTCCCATCTCCTGTCTCTGTGTGTCTGATGTCACCTGTTTCCCATCTCCTGTCTCTGTGTGTCTGATGTCCCCTGTTTCCCATCTCCTGTCTCTGTGTGTCTGATGTCCCCTGTTTCCCATCTCCTGTCTCTGTGTGTCTGATATCCCCTGTTTCCCATCTCCTGTCTCTGTGTGTCTGATATCCCCTGTTTCCCATCTCCTGTCTCTGTGTGTCTGATATCCCCTGTTTCCCATCTCCTGTCTCTGTGTGTCTGTAACACGATTCCAGACCCACCGTCCAGAACATCAGCACCAAATCAAATGGATAAAAAATGAAATTAAAAAATACTACATTTTTTTTTCACAATTTTTGTAAGATATCGCTAATTAAATTGCTAGTGTCATTAATTGGGTCGAAGATAAACTTCTCATTGAATTGGGGACATCTTAAACTCAATTAAAGATATCTTCAAGTCAATTAAAGATATCAAAATGCCGTTTTCCACAATGTGTAATCTGTCTCTTTCTGCAGCAATAATCCCAGCTCACTATTTTTCCCCTCGAAACACAAAGACGGAGCCTACAACGTTTTAGTCTCTTTATCATTAAAACGTGAACAGATGGTTTGACTGTTTCTAATCAATGTGGGCTGTGTCACTCTGTCACACGTAATGTGATGCAGAGAGTTGGTTTTAATAAAGTGTCCCCCATTAATTCCATCCTCGTCCGTATCCATGAACATTAGGATTTAGCTAAAATATATAAGATTATAAGATATAAGGGCAGTGTTACACTTTATTTTATTTGACTCAATTATAAATATCGTATAGTTTGGAGATCATTTATTTTAATAAAATCTGTTTTTTAATATAGGTATGAATACAGATCTACAGTATGTCCATTGAAGCTATAGCAGGAGGGTGTATAAAAGTAGTGATAGCGATACCTAACGATACCATCTTAATTAGCCAGAAAATGATGCTCCCCTCCCCCCCCCCCCCAGCATCAACTTCAGCCAAGGCCTCATATGTGTTCAGATGTTGGCCCTTTCAACCGCTGATATAAAGATACAGACTTTCCCTTGAGATGCTATCAGGCCTTGAATATGAAGTATTCTTAGTGTCCATTTCCCTTGGCTTTGGTAGAAATCCTTACTTCACCAGACACTTGATTACAGATCAATAGTCCTCGTTGATCTGTAAGATCTATATCTGGGGAGATCTGATCAAGTGGTGATTTTATACGATCATGGCGGCCAGTTCAGAGAAAGAGCGGTCTTGAATACATGCTTCTGCTTTCTCTCTGATAAGATTAGTAGCTTATGTTTGATAAAGCCTCTCACCACTTTCCATCCCTCCCTTTAAGAGTTGTGGGCACTACAAATGGTATGAGTTGGTTAGGTTAGGACTAGTAGTATCAGTTGGTTAGGGTTAAACTAGGACTAGTAGTATCAGTTGGTTAGGGTTAAACTAGGACTAGTAGTATCAGTTGGTTAGGGTTAAACTAGGACTAGTAGTATCAGTTGGTTAGGGTTAAACTAGGACTAGTAGTATCAGTTGGTTAGGGTTAAACTAGGACTAGTAGTATCAGTTGGTTAGGGTTAAACTAGGACTAGTAGTGTCAGTTGGTTAGGGTTAAACTAGGACTAGTAGTATCAGTTGGTTAGGGTTAAACTAGGACTAGTAGTATCAGTTGGTTAGGGTTAAACTAGGACTAGTAGTATCAGTTGGTTAGGGTTAAACTAGGACTAGTAGTATCAGTTGGTTAAACTAGGACTAGTAGTATCAGTTGGTTAGGGTTAAACTAGGACTAGTAGTATCAGTTGGTTAGGGTTAAACTAGGACTAGTAGTATCAGTTGGTTAAACTAGGACTAGTAGTATCAGTTGGTTAGGGTTAAACTAGGACTAGTAGTATCAGTTGGTTAAACTAGGACTAGTAGTATCAGTTGGTTAGGGTTAAACTAGGACTAGTAGTATCAGTTGGTTAAACTAGGACTAGTAGTATCAGTTGGTTAAACTAGGACTAGTAGTATCAGTTGGTTAAACTAGGACTAGTAGTATCAGTTGGTTAAACTAGGACTAGTTGTATCAGTTGGTTAGGGTTAAACTAGGACTAGTAGTATCAGTTGGTTAAACTAGGACTAGTAGTATCAGTTGGTTAAACTAGGCCTAGTAGTATCAGTTGGTTAAACTAGGACTAGTAGTATCAGTTGGTTAAACTAGGACTAGTTGTATCAGTTGGTTAGGGTTAAACTAGGACTAGTAGTATCAGTTGGTTAAACTAGGACTAGTAGTATCAGTTGGTTAAACTAGGACTAGTAGTATCAGTTGGTTAAACTAGGACTAGTAGTATCAGTTGGTTAAACTAAGACTAGTAGTATCAGTTGGTTAGGGTTAAACTAGGACTAGTTGTATCAGTTGGTTAGGGTTAAACTTGGACTAGTAGTATCAGTTGGTTAGGGTTAAACTAGGACTAGTTGTATCAGTTGGTTAGGGTTAAACTTGGACTAGTAGTATCAGTTGGTTAGGGTTAAACTAGGACTAGTTGTATCAGTTGGTTAGGGTTAAACTTGGACTAGTAGTATCAGTTGGTTAAACTAGGACTAGTTGTATCAGTTGGTTAGGGTTAAACTTGGACTAGTAGTATCAGTTGGTTAGGGTTAAACTTGGACTAGTAGTATCAGTTGGTTAAACTAGGACTAGTTGTATCAGTTGGTTAGGGTTAAACTTGGACTAGTTGTATCAGTTGGTTAGGGTTAAACTTGGACTAGTAGTATCAGTTGGTTAGGGTTTCAACACAGTAACAGTTAGTTGTATCACCATCCTTGTCAAAACGCATGTATTTAGAACCACATGACAATTTACTAGATGTTTATTGTACATATTTTTACCATGTTTTGTTGATAGGCGCAAGCTGGGGATCAAACCTGGGAGCAGTGTTTTCCCTGGATTTAATCAACTTTACCACTGGGGCGGAGTTAACACAAATATAAAGCTAAACCTTGACTCTGACTTCCAGGTCTTTGTTTCTGCAAAAAAAGAGGATAACTAAATCTAGAAAAAGAATGGCACACATACGCAATCCATGTCTCAATTGTCTCAAGGCTTAAAAATCCTTCTTGATGTTAGTTGAACGTTCCTGTAATGTTTTCTCACAACCACTTTTATTGCCCACACATTTTGTTGCGGCAGTATGTCCTGAGAACATTACTGGTACATTGTGTTATTACATACCCTGGCAACCTAATGAGAACCTTATGTTAACGTGTTCAGAGAGCGTGTTGTCACGGTAATGTGTGTTCAGAGAGTGTGTTGTCATGGTAATGTGTACAGAGAGAGTGTTGTCATGTTAACGTGTTCAGAGAGTGTGTTGTCATGTTAACGTGTTCAGAGAGTGTGTTGTCATGTTAACGTGTTCAGAGAGTGTGTTGTCATGGTAACGTGTGTTCAGAGAGTGTGTTGTCATGGTAGTGTGTGTTCAGAGAGTGTGTTGTCATGTTAACGTGTGTTCAGAGAGTGTGTTGTCATGTTAACGTGTTCAGAGAGTGTGTTGTCATGTTAACGTGTTCAGAGAGTGTGTTGTCATGTTAACGTGTTCAGAGAGTGTGTTGTCATGTTAACGTGTTCAGAGAGTGTGTTGTCATGTTAACGTGTTCAGAGAGTGTGTTGTCATGTTAATGTGTGTTCAGAGAGTGTGTTGTCATGGTAACGTGTGTTCAGAGAGTGTGTTGTCATGGTAGTGTGTGTTCAGAGAGTGTGTTGTCATGTTAACGTGTGTTCAGAGAGTGTGTTGTCATGTTAACGTGTGTTCAGAGAGGGTGTTGTCATGGTAACATGTGTGCAGAGAGTGTGTTGTCACGCTAACGTGTGTTCAGAGAGCGGGTTACCATGTTAACGTAGACAGACAGACAGACAGACAGACAGACAGACAGACAGACAGACAGACAGACAGACAGACAGACAGACAGACAGACAGACAGACAGACAGACAGACAGACAGACAGACAGACAGACAGACAGACAGACAGACAGACAGGCAGGCAGGCATGCAGGCAGGCAGGCAGGCAGGCAGACCTGTGGACAGAGGGTCTAACTCTCCTCCTCTACCCCAGGGCGATGTGCCATCTGTGGGGATAATGTGGTGGGTGAGGGTACCGGCTGTACCGCCATGGACCAGGTCTTCCACGTGGACTGCTTCATCTGCATGACCTGCAGTGGCAGGCTGCGCGGTAAACCCTTCTACGCCGTGGAGAAGAAGGCCTACTGCGAGCCCTGCTACATCGTGAGTCTCAGCCCATCTGAACACAACATACACACACACACACACACACACCCTTCTACGCCGTGGAGAACAAGCCCTGCTACATCGTGAGTCTCAGCCCATCTGTACACAACATACACACACACACAAAGCCTTCTGCACTGTGGAGAACAAGCCCTGCTACATCGTGAGTCTCCTCTTTCATCTTGCACACTGTACAAGTATACACACACACACAGTGTACACACACACACACACACACACACAGTGTACACACACACCCTGCTACATTGTGAGTCTATGCCCGTCGTTACACACCACACACACACAAGAAAAATCACACGGTTGTGTAGATGCCTCCTGAGCTCTGCTATATTGTGACTCTCGGCCCGTCCATCTATTTCTTTCATCACTTTAATCTGTATGCAATTGGACGTGTGTAAAGTACTTGTAAACGGGTGCTGTTTCACGTCACACATTCTACATGCTCTCTGTGTTTCTGCCTCATCATGTCTCTTCCTTAAACATCAGTATGAGTCCAAATCAAAGTATTCAGACTGGAGCACGGAGGTCACTTCTCTGATGTTTACTCCGCTTGTACACATTTCAAAGCACGCATCGATGCAATCTTCAACGAAAAGTATGGACAAAAATATGATTCAACCACGTAAAAAAAATGATTTTTTGGGGGGGGAAGGCTGAAGCGAGAGAAAATAAACTCTGACTTCAGAATGAAATGTTGCCTATGATACGTTAATAAATACATTCTGTGTTAATTTTGGCATGTTTATCTGCCTACAATACCCACTGTAGTGTGCGTAGATCGCAACCCCATAATAAGTCAATAGGGCTAACTAGCTAGCTAGCCACAAATAATTGACAGCTAGCTAGTCATCTACCTTGCACCACATTAGTTTTAGGTATTTTTTTGCCTTGCTAGCTTGCTAGCTAGAGTATTATGATTCACATATAGCTGAGAATTAAATGTGTGTTGGTGTAGTTATCTTGTTGTCTGTATTGCCATAGGCTGGCAGCAAATTGAGTTGTATAGGCAGTAACGTTGCAGGGCATAGTTGTACTGAGGTGTCTGAGGCACGCACATCTTTCATCTCCTGACTTCCACCCTCTCACTTCAAAAAAAATAACATCTGACTGAGAGGATGGCGACCAGTGCTGACTGCCTGATAATATGAACGAACCACAACTGATCACATGTAGTATTTTGGTAAGACCCACAAGAGATGCCTACACTGACAGACAGCGCCACGACAGCAGCTCTCAGTGCTTCCTCCCGCTGCCGCCGTCTAGCTGCCCTCCTCCGATTGGATATCCTCCTAGCTGCTGGGTCTGTTTATCGTCCGCGTAGCTAGTAGCTAGTACCAGGTTTAGTACCAGGTTTTATAATGGCATGTTTTCCCAGGGTTGACAGAGTCCTTGCAGGCTTTGTAGTAGCCCATGTAGCCATGAATCATAACAAGGGATAGCTTAGCTAGCCAGCTAACTTGGGCAGCTTGCTAAATAACCATGAATCATAACAAGTGATAGCTTATCTAGCCAGATAACTTGGGCAGCTTGCTAAATAACCATGAATCATAACAAGTGATAGCTTATCTAGCCAGATAACTTGGGCAGCTTGCTAAATAACCATGAATCATAACAAGTGATAGCTTATCTAGCCAGATAACTTGGGCAGCTTGCTAAATAACCATGAATCATAACAAGGGATAGCTTAGCTAGCCAGCTAACTTAGGCAGCTTGCTAAATAACCATGAATCATAACAAGGGATAGCTTAGCTAGCCAGCTAACTTGGGCAGCTTGCTAAATATCCATGAATCATAACAAATGATAGCTTAGCTAGCCAGCTAACTTGGGCAGCTTGCTAAATAACCATGAATCATAACAAATAATAGCTTAGCTAGCCAGCTAACTTGGGCAGCTTGCTAAATAACCATGAATCATAACAAATGATAGCTTAGCTAGCCAGCTAACTTGGGCAGCTTGATAAATAACCATGAATCATAACAAGTGATAGCTTATCTAGCCAGATAACTTGGGCAGCTTGCTAAATAACCATGAATCATAACAAGTGATAGCTTATCTAGCCAGATAACTTGGGCAGCTTGCTAAATAACCATGAATCATAACAAGGGATAGCTTAGCTAGCCAGCTAACTTAGGCAGCTTGCTAAATAACCATGAATCATAACAAGGGATAGCTTAGCTAGCCAGCTAACTTGGGCAGCTTGCTAAATATCCATGAATCATAACAAATGATAGCTTAGCTAGGCAGCTAACTTGGGCAGCTTGCTAAATAACCATGAATCATAACAAATAATAGCTTAGCTAGCCAGCTAACTTGGGCAGCTTGCTAAATAACCATGAATCATAACAAATGATAGCTTAGCTAGCCAGCTAACTTGGGCAGCTTGCTAAATAACCATGAATCATAACAAGGGATAGCTTAGCGAGCCAGCTAACTTAGGCAGCTTGCTAAATAACCATGAATCATAACAAGGGATAGCTTAGCGAGCCATCTAACTTAGGCAGCTTGCTAAATAACCATGAATCATGACAAGTGATAGCTTAGCGAGCCAGCTAACTTAGGCAGCTTGCTAAATAACCATGAATCATGACAAGTGATAGCTTAGCTAGCCAGCTAACTTGGGCAGCTTGCTAAATAACCATGAATCATAACAAGGGATAGCTTAGCGAGCCAGCTAACTTAGGCAGCTTGCTAAATAACCATGAATCATAACAAGGGATAATCTATAGCTACTGTGCTAGCAAGTTACCTTTTGCTAGTAGACAAGTAAGGTCATTATTTATGCTAATGTTAATATTTAGTTAAATATGTTGCAAGCTAATTCATATAATGTGAACATGAGTCATCTCTTGCCAAAGTTAGCTATTTTAGCTAGCTAGCTACTTTCGTTAACCAAAATGTATATGTAAATAATGTACTTAATAATAAACAACAAAGATGGATTAACAGTTTAAATTGCTTTACTGACAATAAAGCAATAACGAAACAAAGTAAGATCAGATTTGCAAATGTTTGACATACAACATTAGCTACAGAGGGTAGTATTGATCAGCAAAGTGAAAGCCAGACATAGATGACTAGCAGCCGACATGTTGATGAAGCGATTTACCCCTAAAAGGTGTAAGGTATATCAAATAAAATGTTATTTGTCACATGTTTCATAAACAGCAGGTGTAGACTACCTGTGAAATGCTAATTTACTGGTCATTTTTCAACAGTACAGCGTTGAATTATAATAATTGAAATAGTGACACAAGGAATAAATACACAGTGAAAAACAATGACGAGTGAAAATAGCATAGCTATTGTACATTGCATTCAGAAAGTATTCATACCCCTTGATTTATTCCACATTTTGTTGTTACAGCCGGAATTCAAAATGGATTCAATATTTTTCTCACTCGTCTACACACAATGACAAAGTGAAAACATGTTTTTTTTAAAACATTTTTGACAAATGTATTGAAAATTAAAAACATAAATATATAATTTATATAAGTATTCACACCCCTGAGTCAATACTTTGTAGAAGCATGTATGACAGCGATTACAGCTCTGAGTCCTTTTGGGTGCGTCTCTCTTTCTGAATTGCACAACATTTGCCCTTTTTTTTAATTTTTTTATTATTCAAGTTCTGTCAAGTTGATTGTTGATCATTGCTGGACAGCCATTTTTAAGTCTTGCTATAGATTGTCAAGCCGATTTAAGTCAAAACTGTAACTAGGCCTCTCAGGAACATTCATTGTCGTCTTGGTAAGAAACTCACGTGTATATTTGGCCTTGCGTTTAAGGTTATTGTCCTGCTGAAAGGTGAATTTGGAAAGCAGACTGAACAACGTTTTCCTCTAGGATTTTGCCTGTACTTATAGCTTTTATTCCATTTTAAATCATAAAATAAACGTCCTAGTCCTTGACAATGACAAGCATACCCATAACATGATGCAGTCACCAACATGCTTGAAAATACGAAGAGTGGTACTCAGTGATGAGTTGTGTTGGATTTGCAACAAACATAACGTTTTCTATTCAGGGCAGGGCGTTAATTTCTTTGACACATTTGTTGCAGTATTACTTTAGTTCCTTGTTGCAAACAGGATGCATGTTTTGGAATATGTTTTATTCCGTACTAGCTTCCTACTTTTCACTCTGTCATTTAGGTTAGTAACTACAATGTTGTTGATCCATCCTCAGTTTTCTCATATCCCAAATATCAAACTCTGTAACTGTTTTAAAGTCACCATTGGCCTCATGGTGAAAACCCTGAGCTGTTTCCTTCCTCTCCAGCAACTGATTTAGGAAGGACGCCTGTATCTTTGTAGTGACTGGGTGTATTGATTCACCATCCAATGTGTAATTAATAACTTCACCATGCTCAAAGGGATATTCAGTGTCTGCTTATATTTTTACCCATCTACCAATAGGTGCCCTTCTTTGCAAGACATTGGAAAACCTCCCTGGTCTTTGTGGTTGAATCTGTTTGAAATTAACTACTCGACTGACGGACCTTACAGATAATTGTACGTGTGGGGAACAGAGATGAGGTAGTCAATCAAAAACCATGTTAACACTATTATTGCACACAGAGTGAGTCCATGCAACTTATTATGTGATTTGTTAAACACATTTTTACTCCTGAAATGATTTAGGCTTGCTATAACATAGGGGTTGAGCACTTATTGACTCAAGACATTTCAGCTTTAAATTTTTTATACATTTTACAAACAAAATTTAACTTTTACATGATGTGTGCTGTGTGGAAAAAGTAAAGTGGCGGGAGTACCGGGCAAGTAAGGTGAGTACCGGTACCAAGCCGATGTGCAGGGCTACGAGGTAATTGAGGAAGCTACAGTGTTATGTACACTATATATACAAAAGAATGTGGACACCCCATAAAATTTGTGGATTTGGCTATTTCAGAAACACCTGTTGCTGTCAGCAGTTTAAAATTTTGCACACGGCCATGCAATCTCCATAGACAAACATTGGCATTAGAATGGCCTTACTGAAGAGCTCAGTGGCTTTCAACGTGGCACCGTCATAGGATGCCACCTTTCCTACAAGTCAGTTTGTCAAATTTCTGCCCTGCTAGAGCTGTCCCGGTCAACTGTAAGTGCTGTTATTGTGCAATGGAAACATCTAGGAGCAACAACGGCTTAGCCGCGAGATGGTAGGGAGCACAAGCTCACAGAGCGTGCCCACCAAGTGCTGAAGCGTGTAGTGTGTAAAAAATTGTCTGTCCTCGGTTACAACACCCACTAACGAGTTCCAAACTGCCTCTGGAAACAACGTCAGCACAATAACTGTTTGTCGGGAGCTTCATGAAATGGGTTTCCATGGCCGAGCAGCCGTTCACAAGTCTGAGATCACCATACACAATGCTAAGTGTGGGCTGGAGTGGTGTAAAGCTCGCAGCTATTGGACTCTGGAGCAGTGGAAACACATTCTCTGGAGTGATGAATCACGCTTCACCATCTGACAGTTCGATGTACGAATCTGGGTTTGGTGGATGCCAGGAGAACGCTACCTGCCCCAATGCATAGTGCCAACTGTAAAGTTTGGTGGAGGAGGAATAACGGTCTGGGGCTGTTTTTCATGGTTCGGGCTCCTTAGTTCCAGTGAAGGGAAATCTTAACACTACAGCATACAATGACATTCAAGACGATTCTGTGCTTCCAACTTTGTGGCAACAGTTTGGGGAAGGCCCTTTCCTGTTTCAGCATGACAATGCCCCCGTGCACAAAGCGAGGTCCATACAGAAATGGTTTGTCGAGATCGGTGTAGAAGAACTTGAATGGCCTGCACAGAGCCCTGACCTCAACCCCATCAAACACCTTTGGGATGAATTGGAACGCTGACTGCAAGCCAGGCCTATTCGCCCAACATCAGTGCCTGACCTCACAAATGCTCTTGTGGCTGAATGGAAGCAAGCCCCCGCAGCAATGTTCCAACATCTAGTGGAAAGCCTTCCAGAAGAGTGGAGGCTGTTATAGCAGCAAAGGGGGGGACCAACTCCATATTAATGCCCGTGATTTTGGAATGAGTTGATCGGCGAGCAGGTAAAATTAGGGTAAAATTGACTATGCAAAAGGATAGATAATAGACAGTAACAGCAGCCATTTGATTAGCAATTTACCCGCCTTGTTTAGCAGTCTTATGGCTTGGGGGTAGAAGCAGTTCAGGGTCCTGTTGGTTCCAGGCTTGGTGCTCTGGTACCGCTTGCCATGCGGTAGCATAGAGAACAGTGCGTGGCTGGAGTCTTTCAAAATATGTTGGGCCTTCTGACACCGCCTGGTATAGAGGTCTTGGATGGCAGGGAGTTCGGCCCCAATGATGTACTGGGCCGTACTCACCACCCTCTGTAGCGCCTTGCAGTCGGGTGCCAAGCAGTTGCCATACCAGGCGGTGATGCAGCCAGTCAAGATGCTCTCAGTGGTGCAGCTGTAGAAGTTTTTGAGGACCTGAGGACCCATGCCAAACCTTTTCAGCTTCCTGAGGGGGGGGGGGGGGGGGAAGAGGCACTATATGTGTGGGTGTGTCAGGAACATGTTAATTCCTAAGTGATGTGGACACTAGAGGAACGTGAAGCTCTCGGCCGGCTCCATTTCAGCCTAGTCGATGTGGATGGGGGTGTTGCTCGCCCCTCTGTTTCCTTTAGACCACGATAAGCTCCTCTGTCCTGCTGACGTTGAGGGAGAGGTTGTAATGCGCTAGCACAAGAGTGCGCAGTGCTTCTCAAATGTAAAATGTGTTTGTTCTCCACACTCTCATTCTAATAATAACATACTCAAGAGAATGCCCTCAAAGAAAGCCCTCGGGGCGTGGGGAGTGTGGAGCACAGTATGCATATTGAGAAACCCCCGGTGTCTCTCCAGTGATTAGCCAGACTGTGTCTCTTCAGTGATTAGCCAGACTGTGTCTTCAGTGGTTAGCCAGACTGTGTCTCTTCAGTGATTAGCTAGACTGTGTCTCTTCAGTGATTAGCCAGACTGTGTCTTCAGTGATTAGCCAGAATGTGTCTTCAGTGGTTAGCCAGACTGTGTCTCTTCAGTGATTAGCCAGACTGTGTCTCTTCAGTGATTAGCCAGACTGTGTCTCTTCAGTGATTAGCCAGACTGTGTCTCTCCAGTGATTAGCCAGACTGTGTCTCTCCAGTGATTAGCCAGACTGTGTTTCTTCAGTGATTAGCCAGACTGTGTCTTCAGTGATTAGCCAGACTGTGTCTTCAGTGATTAGCCAGACTGTGTCTTCAGTGATTAGCCAGACTGTGTCTTCAGTGATTAGCCAGACTGTGTCTTCAGTGATTAGCCAGACTGTGTCTTCAGTGATTAGCCAGACTGTCTCTTCAGTGATTAGCCAGACTGTGTCTTCAGTGATTAGCCAGACTGTCTCTTCAGTGATTAGCCAGACTGTCTCTTCAGTGATTAGCCAGACTGTGTCTCCAGTGATTATCCAGACTGTGTCTTCAGTGATTAGCCAGACTGTGTGTCTTCAGTGATTAGCCAGACTGTGTCTCTTCAGTGATTAGCCAGACTGTGTCTCTTCAGTGATTAGCCAGACTGTGTCTCTTCAGTGATTAGCCAGACTGTGTCTTCAGTGATTAGTCAGACTGTGTCTTCAGTGATTAGCCAGACTGTGTCTCCAGTGATTAGCCAGACTGTGTCTCCAGTGATTAGCCAGACTGTGTCTCTTCAGTGATTAGCCAGACTGTGTCTCTTCAGTGATTAGCCAGACTGTGTCTTCAGTGATTAGCCAGACTGTGTCTCTTCAGTGATTAGCCAGACTGTGTCTCTTCAGTGATTAGCCAGACTGTGTCTCTTCAGTGATTAGCCAGACTGTGTCTCTTCAGTGATTAGCCAGACTGTGTCTTCAGTGATTAGCCAGACTGTGTCTCTTCAGTGATTAGCCAGACTGTGTCTCTCCAGTGATTAGCCAGACTGTGTCTTCAGTGATTAGCCAGACTGTGTCTCTTCAGTGATTAGCCAGACTGTGTCTTCAGTGATTAGCCAGACTGTGTCTCTTCAGTGATTAGCCAGACTCTGTCTTCAGTGATTAGCCAGACTGTGTCTCTTCAGTGATTAGCCAGACTGTGTCTCTTCAGTGATTAGCCAGACTGTGTCTCTTCAGTGATTAGCCAGACTGTGTCTTCAGTGATTAGCCAGACTGTCTCTCTTCAGTGATTAGCCAGACTGTGTATCTTCAGTGATTAGCCAGACTGTGTCTCTTCAGTGATTAGCCAGACTGTGTCTCTTCAGTGATTAGCCAGACTGTGTCTCTTCAGTGATTAGCCAGACTGTGTCTCTTCAGTGATTAGCCAGACTGTGTCTTCAGTGATTAGCCAGACTGTGTCTCTTCAGTGATTAGCCAGACTGTGTCTTCAGTGATTAGCCAGACTGTGTCTCTTCAGTGATTAGTCAGACTGTGTCTTCAGTGATTAGTCAGACTGTGTCACCATGCAGGCAGCTCAGTATTCTGATCCATAGCAGTTTATCTAGAGGTACACTACCGTTCACAAGTTTGGGGTCACTTAGAAATGTCCTTGTTTTTGAAAGAAAAGCACATTTTTGTCCATTAAAATAACATCAAATTGATCATAAATAGTGTAGACTCTTCTTTTTATTCTGGTTAGAGCCAGTTTGTGCTGTTCTGTGAAGGGAGTAGTACACGGCTTTGTATGAGATCTTCAGTTTCTTGGCAATTTCTCTCATGGAATAGCCTTCATTTCTCAGAACAAGAATAGACTGACGAGTTTCAGAAGAAAGAACTTTGTTTCTGGCCATTTTGAGCCTGTAATCGAACCCACAAATGCTGATGCTCCAGATACTCAACTAGTCTAAAGAAGGACAGTTGTATTGCTTCTTTAATCAGGACAACCGTTTTCAGCTCTGTTAACATAATTGCAAAAGGATTTTCTAATGATCAATTAGCCTTTTAAAATGATATACTTTGATTAGCTAACACAACGTGCCATTGGAACACAGGAGTGATGGTTGCTGATAATCGGCCTCTGTACGCCTATGTAGATATTCCATTAAAAATCAGCCGTTCCAGCTACAATAGTCATTTACAACATGAACAATGTCTACACTGTATTTCTGATTAATTTGATGTTATTTTAATAGACAAAAAATGTGCTTTTCTTTCAAAAACAAGGACATTTCTAAGTGACTCCAAACTTTTGAACGGTAGTGTACATCTGATAGGGAGATGAGACACAGTTGAAACACACTGGAGATGTAGAACGTTCGATTGGATTACTTCCCTTTGTAGATTGGATAACAAATCCTATTCCCTCTTCTCTCCTCCTCTCTTCTCTCCTCCTCTCTTCTCTCCTCCCCTCTTCTCTCCTCCTCTCTTCTCTCCTCCTCTCTTCTCCTCTCTTCTCTCCTCCTCTCTTCTCTCCTCCTCTCTTCTCTCCTCCTCTCTTCTCTCCTCCTCTCTTCTCTCCTCCCCTCTTCTCTCCTCCCCTCTTCTCTCCTCCTCTCTTCTCTCTTCTCTCCTCCTCTCATCTCTCCTCCTCTCTTCTCTCCTCCTCTCTTCTCTCCTCCTCTCTTCTCTCCTCCTCTCTTCTCTCCTCCCCTCTTCTCTCCTCCTCTCTTCTCTCCTCTCTTCTCTCCTCCCTCTTCTCTCCTCCTCTCTTCTCTCCTCCCTCTTCTCTCCTCCTCTCTTCTCTCCTCCCCTCTTCTCTCCTCCTCTCTTCTCTCTTCTCTCCTCCCCTCTTCTCTCCTCCTCTCTTCTCTCCTCCCCTCTTCTCTCCTCCTCTCTTCTCTCCTCCCCTTCTTCTCTCCTCCTCTCTTCTCTCCTCCTCTCTTCTCTCCTCCCCTCTTCTCTCCTCCCCTCTTCTCTCCTTCTCTCTTCTCTCCTCCCCTCTTCTCTCCTCCTCTCTTCTCTCCTCCCCTCTTCTCTCCTCCCTCTTCTCTCCTCCCCTCTTCTCTCCTCCTCTCTTCTCTCCTCCTCTCTTCTCTCCTCCCCTCTTCTCTCCTCCTCTCTTCTCTCCTCCCTCTTCTCTCCTCCCCTCTTCTCTCCTCCCCTCTTCTCTCCTCCCCTCTTCTCTCCTCCTCTCTTCTCTCCTCCCCTCTTCTCTCCTCCTCTCTTCTCTCCTCCTCTCCTTCTCTCCTCCTCTCTTCTCTCCTCCCCTCTTCTCTCCTCCTCTCTTCTCTCCTCCTCTCTTCCCCCCCCCCCGTTTCTCCCTTCCTTCCTTTTTTGTTGCAATAATAAAAATACATTTAAAAAATGCCCTTGAAAAAAAAGTAATTTTATTTCTTCTACTGAAGTGTCTGATTAATACAGGAAGTGAATGACAGTTCCTGTACGATGTGAAGGCTTCTGGGAATTTGTTTGCATCCCAGATTGTACCCTATTGCTAAATCGTGCACTAGTTTTGACCGGTGCAAAAAAAACAGTCTGTGGTCAAATGTAGTTCACTATATCGGGAATAGTGTCCCCATGTGGTCGACAGATTCTCGTCGAGGTTAGTAAACTTCACAGAGAATCTTATGAAACGCTTCTCTCTGGTTAATTTTCCCGGAGTCTTGGGTTGTGCAACAGAAATGCTAAAACTCTCTTGCGCAGTTTTTCAAGGATGGACCACAAGAGATTGAGATTCTTGAGAAAGAATAAACTTTTTTTTTTCTTTCCCGAAATGTATTTACAGCTTTAAATTTAGTTTGTGGGTAAATTTGAGTCATTTCAGCCAAGTCAGTTTATGTAGTACTTGTTTCATAGATCAGATTTGACCAACTGGTCTCTCTTGTCACAGGTTTCATTCATCCTCAATGAGAATAGCCTGTAAAAGTTCAATGAAAATAAGGAAATCTCACCATGGAAGTCACATCGAAACCACACATGAATTTCTAATTGAGAAATTCAGTCTGGGTTGGTTTTTTATTTTGCATGTGTTCCCTGCTGTTCTTTGGCTTGGGATTTCCTCTCTAAACTTTCTCAACTTCCTCTTGTTAATCACGCTTACTATCATACGACTATTTATATCTATTTCTGCTCTTTTTCTATCGTCTTTCCATAGATATGTACATGTCTGAGGCAGCTCGTATATTCTCCATATCTATACATCAGGCTCTTCACATCCAACACATATTCAAAGCAGTTTTCCCTATTTGGAAAAATCAATGGACATTTCACATAGTGACAGGCTGGCTAACAATGCCAATCTGTTTTTATGTGAGTCCTCAGTTACATCCCTAATGGCACCCTATTCCCTATGTAGTGCACTACTTTTGACAAGGGCCTATGGGGCTCTGGTCAAAAGTAGTGCACTACATAGGGAATAGGTTGGCATTTTGGGCCACAGGTCACCCTCTATAGTGATAGTCAAATCCCCAGGGTTTACATAGAGATCTATGTAGTTGGAGCCAGGAGACTACACATGATGTCAGGGTGTTACTTGCCAACTGTGTCACGTTACACACACACACACACACACACACACACACACACACACACACACACACACACACACACACACACACACACACACACACACACACACACACACACACACACACACACACACACACACACACACACACACACACACACACACACACACACACACACACACACACACACACACACACACACACACACACACACACACACACACAGATACACGCTCCTGCTCTGTAGATAGTTGATGAAAGACCTGTTGAGAGATGAGTGTGATTGAGGCTTTACCTCTGAGAGACCTCAGTTACTACACACTACACAGCCCTATCATTTACCTCTGAGAGACCTCAGTTACTACACAGCCCTATCATTTACCTCTGAGAGACCTCAGTTACTACTCACTACACAGCCCTATCATTTACCTCTGAGAGACCTCAGTTACTACACAGCCCTATCATTTACCTCTGAGAGACCTCAGTTACTACACACTACACAGCCCTATCATTTACCTCTGAGGCCTCAGTTACTACTCACTACACAGCCCTATCATTTACCTCTGAGAGGCCTCAGTTACTACACAGCCCTATCATTTACCTCTGAGAGACCTCAGTTACTACACACTACACAGCCCTATCATTTACCTCTGAGAGGCCTCAGTTACTACACACTACACAGCCCTATCATTTACCTCTGAGAGGCCTCACACCCCACGACACAGGAGCGTGCTCACCTCACGACACAGGAGGTTCACCCCACGACACAGGAGGCTCACCCCAGGACACAGGAGGCTCACCCCAGGACACAGGAGGCTCACCCCAGGACACAGGAGGCTCACCCCAGGACACAGGAGGCTCACCCCAGGACACAGGAGGCTCACCTCATGACACAGGAGGCTCACCCCAGGACACAGGAGGCTCACCTCACAACACAGGAGGCTCACCCCAGGACACAGGAGGCTCACCCCAGGACACAGGAGGCTCACCCCAGGACACAGGAGGCTCACCTCACGACACAGGAGGCTCACCCCAGGACACAGGAGGCTCACCCCACGACACAGGAGGCTCACCTCACGACACAGGAGGCTCACCCCACGACTCAGGAGGCTCACCCCACGACACAGGAGGCTCACCCCACGACACAGGAGGCTCACCCCACGACACAGGAGGCTCACCCCAGGACACAGGAGGCTCACCCCACGACACAGGAGGCTCACCTCACGACACAGGAGGCTCACCCCACGACTCAGGAGGCTCACCCCACGACACAGGAGGCTCACCCCACGACTCAGGAGGCTCACCCCACGACACAGGAGGCTCACCCCACGACACAGGAGGCTCACCCCACGACACAGGAGGCTCACCCCAGGACACAGGAGGCTCACCCCACGACACAGGAGGCTCACCCCACGACACAGGAGGCTCACCCCACGACACAGGAGGCTCACCTCACGACACAGGAGGCTCACCCCACGACACAGGAGACTCACCCCAGGACACAGGAGGCTCACCCCACGACACAGGAGGCTCACCCCACGACACAGGAGGCTCACCCCACGACCCAGGAGGAGGCTCACCCCACGACCCAGGAGGAGGCTCACCCCACGACACAGGAGGCTCACCCCACGACACAGGAGGCTCACCCCACGACACAGGAGGCTCACCCCACGACACAGGAGGCTCACCCCACGACACAGGAGGCTCACCCCAGGAGGAGGTCCATGTGCTAATTGAGTGAAGCGTTGTTTTGAGGTTGCTGTACTGTAATTACATTCCACATGTGCAACATACATTTCATTAAATATATCATTCAAAATACTGCACTGTAGACTGACTCCATAACATGTCTATTGTTCTAGATATATAAATAGATTTATTTACACATACAAATACCACGTACCGCAATCGTGCATTTAGGGGGGGGGGGGGGGGAGAAAAAAACAACACAAAACTGAATTACGGTGCAATTCAGTTTTAGTTTTCAATTGCATCCCCAAGTAAAAACCAATGTTATAATGCTTCATACTTCTCTGTAGTAATATCATCATTTATCAAATATGATCCTGCATTACCTCTTTCCTGGCATGGATTTGATCAGTTAAGAGAAAGAGGGTTGGTGGGAAAGCTAGGGGACATTTTATCTCTCTGTTTTACAGAGATTTAACACACACACATATATATGTATATATATATATGGGAACAACTTAACACATACTGTGGACAAAACATTAAGAACACCTTCCTAATGCTGAGTTGCTCCTCCTTTGGCCCTCAGAACAACTCAATATTCTGACGGTGTTCTTAATGTTTTGTACACTCAGTGATACTGTATATATACATATAATATATACATACATATGGGAAGTGTGTTTACTGCCACGTCATCTGTCTGTCAGGAGTGTGTGTGTGGGGGGGGGTTTGATAGTGATTGAGAGCATTGGGCCAGTAACCGATAGGTTTGCTGGTTCGAATCCCCAATCCGACTTGGTGAAAAAAATCTGACGATGTGCCATTTGAGCAAGGCACTTTAGTCATAATTGCTCCTGTAAAGTCTCTCCGGATGAGAGTGTTTAGCTAAATGACTACAATGTAACTGTGTGTGTGCGTGTGCGTGTGTGTGTGTGTGTGTGTGTGTGTGTGTGTGTGTGTGTGTGTGTGTGTGTGTGTGTGTGTGTGTGTGTGTGTGTGTGTGTGTGTGTGTGTGTGTGTGTGTGTACTCTGAATCTACTCTCTGACTAGATCAGAAGCACTCTGTGTGATTGTGACTGTCTCTTCTCCAAATCTGATCCATAGCTCCTGAACCAACTAAAGACGTCCTGTATTCATCAGCATGACTTATGTCTTCTGGCGTCAGATCAAAAGGAGGATGAGGAGGAGGGTGGCGAGGAGGGGGAAGGGGGATGAGGAGGAGGAGGAGGAGGAGGGGGGGGAATTAGACTTTCTTAATGAAAGTCCTTTCTCCTTCTTTAAGTCTTTCGTCAGGGGTCGTACACCTGAGACTCGAATCTCCGAGGATGAGAAAAAGGGTCATATGAAATGAGTCTCGATCAGAGACGGTCTACAAATCATCATAAGAGTCAAATGTGAACATTAACGATACGGTATTTATTTGTTGATTTACTCACATTTGGAGTATCTCTCTCTGTACAGGCCTTGGTTCGTAGTGATATAGGCTACATCACAGCTAGCTGTTCTTTACAACCAGTACTCTCTTAAAGATAAACTTTAGTATCTCACCGAAGGAAATTCATTTCGTTATTTGTGCATAAAAAAAAAAAAAATTTACAGCAGCTCTCTGTTAAGTAGTTCTAGACTTCCTGTTTCTCACAAAAGAAGAATTCTACCTGTGTTCTGTCTTCAACAATAGTAATATGCTGCGTTCTCCTTTTGTTTACCGTAGTGTTACAGGAAGGCCATTTTAGCTGCCTGAGTGAACTCATTGTATACATGATATCAGTCCAAAAGATGATATCACCCCCGACTGCCGCCAAGAATCGCAGGACTTCATTTGCTGCGCCAGTCAGAGTGATTGCAATCCAGTAATGTTTTTGTTACATGTCAAAGCAGGAAATCAATAGCCATTTATCTAGGCAGGCAGATAGACAGGCAGGTATGCAGCAGGCAAACAGACATGCAGGAAAGGGACTTTGCATATTCTGGGGAACAGTTTATTCTGATATTAGCTTGTTTCCTCATAGACCAAGAAGTCGCTACCAGTCATAGATAACATATATATCTGTATTTTAGCATCCACAGTGTTAAATTCAACAATTTATTAGTAATTATTAAAATAACACTTTTCAAAGTGTTGATATCCTAACACCCCTAGAGTGATGGGTCCCTTTCACCGTAGGTGTCAAGTTAATGTTAACACTTGATAGTGTTAGGCACCCAACACCGTGGATGTTGCAAATGAACCTGTCAAAAGTCTCAAATCATTCAATAAAACTCCAGAGTTTTGAGTTCCCAACACAGTGGGTGTTAAAAATGTACGTTTTAAAAGTCGCAAATCAATAACCAATGACCAGAGATCCTAATGCTGCCATTGGATCATTCAAATAGTTAAGAGGTCTAGATACTAGATATCCGGAACTCAGTCTTTGCCCCCAAATGGGCCCCTGTTCCCTATATAGTGCACTACTTTTCAATGGAGCCATCTGGGCCCTGGTCAAATAGTAGGCTATGTAGTGAACAAGGGGGCAATTTAGGACGCAGCGTCAGTCGCCTCTGTAATCTTCTTTCCATCTGTTTTCTTGCTTCTAAACCTTCCTGTTTCTGGTTGTGTTCCAAATGGCACCATATTCTGTATACAGGCCATAGGTCTCTGGCACCATATTATGTATACAGGCCATAGGTCTCTGGCACCATATTCTGTATACAGGCCATAGGGCTCTGGCACCATATTCTGTATACAGGCCATAGGTCTCTGGCACCATATTCTATATACAGGCCATAGGTCTCTGGCAACATATTCTATATACAGGCCATAGGGCTCTGGCACCATATTCTGTATACAGGCCATAGGTCTCTGGCACCATATTATATAAACAGGCCATAGGTCTCTGGCACCATATTCTATATACAGGCCATAGGTCTCTGGCACCATATTATGTGTACAGGCCATAGGGCTCTGGCACCATATTCTGTTTAAAGGCCATAGGTCTCTGGCACCATATTCTATATACAGGCCATAATTCTCTGGCACCATATTCTGTATACAGGCCATAGGGCTCTGGCACCATATTCTATATACAGGCCATAGGTCTCTGGCACCATATTCTGTATACAGGCCATAGGGCTCTGGCACCATATTCTATATACAGGCCATAAGTTTCTGGCACCATATTCTGTATACAGGCCATAGGGCTCTGGCACCATATTCTGTGTACAGGCCATAGGGCTCTGGCACCATATTCTATATACAGGCCATAGGTCTCTGGCACCATATTATGTATACAGGCCATAGGTCTCTGGCACCATATTATGTATACAGGCCATATGGCTCTGGCACCATATTCTGTATACAGGCCATAGGTCTCTGGCACCATGTTATGTGTACAGGCCATAGGTCTCTGGCACCATATTCTGTATACAGGCCATAGGTCTCTGGCACCATATTCTGTATACAGACCATAGGTCTCTGGCACCATATTCTGTATACAGGCCATAGGTCTCTGGCACCATATTCTGTATACAGGCCATAGGTCTCTGGTGTAGTTTACTTGTATTTATTTGCACCAAAGCAAACAAGTGATATACAATACAGATACAAAAACTATAGTGTGCAGGTGTGTTTGGAAGCCCAGGGTCTCTGGTCAAAAGTAGTGCACTATATAGGGACTAGGCTCCCTCCCCTGTCCCCTATTCCCTATCCCTCCAACCTCAGCCACACCACTGGCGCAGAGCAGTGCCACAATGGGTGTTTGTCCTCCTCCATGCTTCCCTTCCGTTCCCTGGCTGATCGTCGTGCAGGAGTTTGTCTATCTCTGGCTGTTTCCGTGGAGATAAACTCTGCTGCCGCTTCATTAACGCCTCGTTTTTGCAGGAAGTGGTTTCTAATCTTTGTTAATGTGACAACGATCCTTTCGTCAGGACGCCATTGTTTTCTCTACCCTGCCTTTCCTGATGTAAAGCCTGGAGTAACCCGTCGCACACGCCATGTACACGGTCACACACTGCACTCCCCGCCTCGGTCCAGCCTCAGACCACGTTCTGTTTACACTACTAATAAGATAGTTAGACTGTGTGTGTGTGTGTCTATATACACTGAGTGTGCAATATACATTGAGGACACCTTCCTACTTAATAGTTGAACACCCTTTTTGCCCCCAGAACAGCCTCAATTCGTCAGGGTATGGACTCTACAAGGTGTCAAAAGTGTTCCACAGGGATGCTGGTCTCATGTTGACTCCAATGCTTCGCCCAGTTGTGTAAATGTGTCTGGATGTCCTCTGGGTGGTGGACCATTCTTGATACACACGGGAAACTGTTGAGCGTGAAAAACCCAGCAGCGTTGCAGTTCTTGACACCAACCGGACAACCTGGCACCTACTACCATACCTCGTTCAAAGGCACTTCAATATTGTGTCTTCTCCATTCACCCTCTGAATGGCTCACATACACAATCCATGTCTCAATTGTCTGTTGACTTAAAAATCCTTCTTTAACCCGTCTCCTCCCCTTCATCTACACTGTTTGAAGTGGATTTAACAGGTGACATCAAATAAGCGATCATAGCTTTCACCTGGATTCACCGGGTCAGTCTGTGTCATAGGAAGAGCAGGTGTCCTTAATGTTTTGTGTACTCAGTGTATGTTAGTGCTGAGCAATGGATCAAACGGAGCAGGTGCACCCCGCTGTTAAAATAGGAGTACAAACGTACACTCCCGTTAAAAAGTTTGGGGTCACTTAGAAATGTCCTTGTTTTTGAAAGAAAAGCACATTTTTTGTCCATTAAAATAACATCAAATTGATCAGAAATACAGTGTAGACATTGTTCATGTTGTAAATGACTATTGTAGCTGGAAACAGCTGATTTTTGGGGGAATATCTACATAGGCGTACAGCGGCCCATTATCAGCAACCATCACTCCTGTGTTCCAATGGCACGTTGTGTTAGCTAATCCAAGTTTATCATTTTAAAAGGCTGATTGATCATTAGAAAAACCTTTTGCAATTATGTTAGCACAGCTGAAAACTGTTCTGATTAAAGAAGCAATAAAACTGGCCATCTTTAGACTAGTTGAGTATCTGGAGCATCAGCATTTGTGGGTTCAATTACAGGCTCAAAATGGCCAGAAACAAAGTTCTTTCTTCTGAAACTCGTCAGTCTATTCTTGTTCTGGGAAATGAAGGCTATTCCATGAGAGAAATTGCCAAGAAACTGAAGATCTCGTACAACACTGTGTACTACTCCCTTCACAGAACAGCGCAAACTGTCTCTAACCAGAATAGAAAGAGGAGTGGGAGGCCCTGGTGCACAACTGAGCAAGAGGACAAGCACATTAGAGTGTCTAGTTTGAGAAACAGACGCCTCACAAGTTCTCAACTGGCAGCTTCATTAAATAGTACACGCAAAACACCAGTCTCAACATCAACAGTGAAGAGGCGACTCCGGGATGCTGGCCTTCTTGGCAGAGTTGCAAAGAAAAAGCCATATCTCAGACTGGCCAATAAAAATAAAAGATTAAGATGGGCAAAAGAACACAGACACTGGACAGAGGAACTCTGCCCAGAAGGCCAGCATCCCAGAGTTGCCTCTTCACTGTTGACGCTGAGACTGGTGTCTCAGGATAATTTATATCTTGATTAAACAAACAGCTCTGCTTGGCATGGTAAGCAATATCGACAAAATACGCAATTTATACCCTCTTTGCATCAAATGCTGCTGTGACAAGTTGATTTTAAACATTTTCATGGTGACACAGCGCTTCAAATAGATAGTGTGCTTGCTGAGAATACACTTTTGTTATTCCTCATACTTCTCAGACTCCCATGTAAAGTCAGACTCCCATGTAAAATCAGGTGCCCATGTAAAGTCAGACTCCCATGTAAAGTCAGACTCCCATGTAAAATCAGGTGCCCATGTAAAGTCAGACTCCCATGTAAAGTCAGACTCCCATGTAAAATCAGGTGCCCATGTAAAGTCAGACTCCCATGTAAAGTCAGACTCCCATGTAAAGTCAGACTCCCATGTAAAGTCAGACTCCCATGTAAAGTCAGACTCCCATGTAAAGTCAGACTCCCATGTAAAGTCAGACTCCCATGTAAAGTCAGGCGCGCATGTACCACCATCACCACCACCATCATCAGCACCACCACCATCACCATCACCACCATCATCACCACCATCACCACCACCCAATGAGCTTCTGATACCCATCACCACCGCCATCACCACCACCACCACCCCCACCACCTCCATCACCACCATCACCACCACCACCACCATCATCACCACCACCACCATCTGATACCCATCACCACCACCACCATCACCACCATCACCACCACCACCACCATCATCACCACCACCACCATCTGATATCCATCACCACCACCACCACCACCATCACCACCATCACCATCACCACCACCATCACCACTACCATCACCACTACCATCACCACCACCATCACCACCACCACCATCACCACCACCATCACCACTACCATCACCACCACCATCACCATCACCACCACCACCACCATCACCACCACCATCACCACCACCATCACCACTACCATCACCACTACCATCACCACCACCACCACCATCACCACCACCACCACCATCACCACCACCATCACCACTACCATCACCACTACCATCACCACCACCATCACCACCACCACCACCATCACCACCACAACCACCACCACCACCACCCAATAAGCTTCTGATGCCTAACTCTGGGATATTTCTGGTTTACATAGATTTAGTTTCGGAGACCGAGACCGAGAGAGACCAAGAGAGACAGAGACCTCACTTAATCCCTTGTTAACTGAGTGTGAGAGAGGAGAAGAGAGGGAGTATTGATTTCTACCTCACTTAATCCCTTGTTAACTGAGTGTGAGAGAGGAGAAGAGAGGGAGTATTGATTTCTACCTCACTTAATCCCTTGTTAACTGAGTGTGAGAGAGGAGAAGAGAGGGAGTATTGATTTCTACCTCACTTAATCCCTTGTTAATTGAGTGTGAGAGAGGGGAAGAGAGAGAGCATTGACTGCTACCTCAGTTAATCCCTTGTTAATTGAGTGTCTTAATCCCTTGTTAATTGAGTGTGAGAGAGGGGAAGAGAGAGAGAGTATTGACTGCTACCTCACTTAATCCCTTGTTAATTGAGTGTGAGAGAGGGGAAGAGAGAGAGATTATTGACTGCTACCTCACTTAATCCCTTGTTAATTGAGTGTGTTAATCCCTTGTTAATTGAGTGTGTTAATCCCTTGTTAATTGAGTGTGTCTGTTATGGGTATAAATGATGCCATATGAGGGTGCAGAAAGTTCACGGCCCGGGGCTTTTTTAGGATTCTGGAGGGACAGCGGCAATGATTGCACTCTCAGACAAAGTGCTGAGTGCGGCAGTATGGGACGTAAAACACTTAGCAAAGAGCGAGGGACAGAGTGCTCCTCTTTATAGTGGAAGAAGTAGTGTTGTAATTCCCAATGAAGAGAGAGAGGAGGGAGAGAGAGGAGAGTGTGTGTGTGTGTGTGTGTGTGTGTGTGTGTGTGTGTGTGTGTGTGTGTGTGTGTGTGTGTGTGTGTGTGTGTGTGTGTGTGTGTGTGTGTGTGTGTGTGTGTGTGTGTGTGTGTGTGTGTGTGTGTGTGTGTGTGTGTGTGTGTGTGTGTGTGTGTGTGTGTGTGTGTGACATTTTACTTTCGTGTCAAATCGTCAGATGGCAACCTGTCCCTTATGGGATTGATTAACACATAAACAAGCATTAGAATAATTCACTGTGATAATTCACTGTGATAATATAGTGATAATTCACTATGATAATGTACTGATAATTCACTGTGATAATATAGTGATAATTCACTGTGATAATGTACTGATAATTCACCGTGATAATGTAGTGGTAATCCACTGTGATAATGTACTGATAATTCACTGTGATAATGTACTGATAATTCACTGTGATAATGCACTGATGATTCACTGTGATAATGTAGTGATAATTCATGGTGATAATATAGTGATAATTCACTGTGATAATGGTGTGATAATTCACGGTGATACTATAGTGATAATTCACTGTGATAAGGTAGTGATAATTCACTGTGATAATATAGTGATAATATAGTGATAATTCGCTGTGATAATGTAGTGATAATTCACTGTGATAAGGTAGTGATGATTCACTGTGATAAGGTTGTGATAATTCGCTGTGATAATGTAGTGATAATTCACTGTGATAATGTAGTGATAATTCATGGTGATAATATAGTGATAATTCACTGTGATAATGTTGTGATAATTCACTGTGATAATGTGATACTTTACTGTGATAATGTAGTGATAATTCACTGTGATAATGTAGGGATAAATCTTCCGATGTTCTCTGCAGTGCGCACCACATCAAGAGTGAAAATAAATAAAAAGCCATTAATAATAGCAAATAAGGACATCCAAACAATAACTACTAAAATAATATGCATACATAAATACATACAGTATCCAGATAAATGAATCCAGACAGATGAAACGGAAGGCATGTGAAACCAGTCTGGCACAAAGAGATGTGGGAGACAGGCTGTACACGATCTATATACACACATGCTGTTTGCCACATTGAAGCTCAACATTGTATAATTTAATTATAGGTAGCTGTTTTTCTTTTATTCCAGGCTTTAGCTAAATATTTTGCAAACGGAAAATACACAACGGACAAAAAAACATTTCAGTTTCTCCTCATGGCTCAGCTACATAATACCAGGGTATATCTGGTGGTCTGTCTCCTCATGACTACATAATACCAGGGTATATCTGGTGGTCTGTCTCCTCATGACTACATAATACCAGGGTATATCTGGTGGTCTGTCTCCTCATGACTACATAATACCAGGGTATATCTGGTGGTCTGTCTCCTCATGGCTACATAATACCAGGGTATATCTGGTGGTCTGTCTCCTCATGGCTACATAATACCAGGGTATATCTGGTGGTCTGTCTCCTCATGGCTACATAATACCAGGGTATATCTGGTGGTCTGTCTCCTCAGCTACATAATACCAGGGTATATCTGGTGGTCTGTCTCCTCATGGCTACATAATGCCAGGGTATATCTGGTGGTCTGTCTCCTCAGCTACATAATACCAGGGTATATCTGGTGGTCTGTCTCCTCATGACTACATAATACCAGGGTATATCTGGTGGTCTGTCTCCTCATGACTACATAATACCAGGGTATATCTGGTGGTCTGTCTCCTCATGACTACATAATGCCAGGGTATATCTGGTGGTCTGTCTCCTCATGACTACATAATACCAGGGTATATCTGGTGGTCTGTCTCCTCATGGCTACATAATACCAGGGTATATCTGGTGGTCTGTCTCCTCATAGCGAGGAGAGGAGAGGTATGTGTTGGTTGGAGGAGAGGAGAGGTATGTGTTGGTTGGAGGAGAGGAGAGGTATGTGTTGGTTGGAGGAGAGGAGAGGTATGTGTTGGTTGGAGGAGAGGAGAGGTATGTGTTGGTTGGAGGAGAGGAGAGGTATGTGTTGGTTGGAGGAGAGGAGAGGACGTGGCATCAGTAGGTCCTCTGTCTCTGAGCATCTCAGCAGTTTTTATAGTCTCCTGGCTACCAGACACACATACAGTACCCCTGCCAGCTACAGATCAGAGTTGACATGTGTTTACTCCTCAACATAAATATTTAGAAACACAAACGTGTCTGAGGCAAGTTCCCCTCGGCCAGAGCTATTGTCACATAATGTTAGCTACTTTTATCAACTCATTCAACTACTCTCACTCTCTCTTTTCTCTCCTGTCCTCCCCTCTCCTCCCTCTCGCTCTCTCCCTCTCTCTCTCCCTCTCTCTCTCCCTCTCTCTCTCCCTCTCTCTCCCTCTCACTCCCTCTCTCTCACTCCCTCTCTCTCATCCCTCTCTACCTCTCTCTCTCTCCCTCTCTCCCTCTCTCTCTCCCTATCTCCCCCTCTCTCTCTCTCTCTCTCTCTCCCTCTCTCTATCCCTCTCTCTCCTCCCTTTCCCTCTCTCCATCTCTCCCTCTCTCTCTCCCCCTCTCTCTCTCTCTCTCTCTCTCTCTCTCTCTCTCTCTCTCTCTCTCTCTCTCTCTCTCTCTCTTTCCTGTCCTCTCTCCCTCTCCCTCTCTCTCTCTCTCTCTTTCCTGTCCTCTCTCCCTCTCCCTCTCTCTCTCTTTTCTCTCCTGCCCTCTCCTCCCTCTCCCCCTCTCCCGCTCTCTCCCTCTCTCTCTCCCTCTCTCCCGCTCTCTCCCTCCCTCTCTCTCTCCCTCTCTCCCTCTCTCTCTCTCGCTCTCTCTCTCTCTCTCTCCTGTCCTCTCCTCTCGCTCCTTTCCTCTCCTCGGTCCTTTTTCCTTTTCTCGTCTCCTCTCTCCTCTCGTCTCCTCTCCTCTCTCTTCTCGCCTCGCTCCCCTCTCCTCTCTCTCATCCCCTCTCCTCTCTCCTCTCCTCTCCTAATAAATCATAATGGTGTCTGTGTGGGTTTAGAGCCACCTTCCGGCCCTGACACAGCTAGGGTACAAAGCTAGGGCACAGAGCAAGGGCACAGAGCTAGGGCACAGAGCTAGGGCACAAAGCTAGGGCACAGAGCTAGGGCACAAAGCTAGGGCACAGAGCTAGGGCACAGAGCTAGGATACAGAGCAAGGGCACATAGCTAGGGCACAGCACACTAGGGGAGTCTGTTGTTCACTCGCTGTACTGCTTTAACCTCAGAAAATATGTGCACATAATCAACGGTAAATTAGCTGTCTGCTGTTCCTATTAGCTTGGAGATGGTGAGAGACGCAGTGCTTTTGATTTCAACTGAACTTAAGTGTATAAGAAACTTAATTTGTTTGATGTTTCAAGCCATTAGAGAGAATATTCAAGGAGGCTTTTGACCAGACCAGGTTCAATTAATAAAACAAAATCTAAAAATGAATATATTTTAAATTCATTGAACTAAGCCGTTATCTTGGTAACATGGAACAATGTCGCCTCCCTGGGTCTTCCACAGAGCTGCTACTTCTTACTTCCTGTATAAACCCTGGAAGACAATAGGCTGGAGCAACAGGAAGCCTTTTCATCTCTCTGATTGGCTCGGCTGGTGCTTTGAAACAGCCAACCGGTGGGACTCAGTGGGACAGGGGTTAATTGCATACGAAGGGTCGAGTGCAGGCTCTGTGTTGGGTAGCGTCCCAATTGGAACCCTATTCCCCATATAGTGCACTACTTTTAAACCAGGACCCTATTGCCCGATAGGGCTCTGATCAAAAGTAGTGCACTATATAGGGAATAGGGTTCTATTTGGGATACGCACCATATCTGCCCTGTTATACTGCTGTCCTACCAGGGAGCCAGTATTACTGTATTACCACAGCTAGAGACCTTCATTACATACTGGTAAATCCTCACTTCTCTTAATTGGGCTTGTTGGAAGCCTTGCCTCTCTAGCTCCTATCTGAGCTGCTAGCTGGTCATTTAAACAGGTCAGGTCCTGTCTGAGCTGTTAGCTGGTCATTTAAACAGGTCAGGTCCTGTCTGAGCTGCTAGCTGGTCATTTAAACAGGTCAGGTCATGTCTGAGCTGTTAGCTGGTCATTTAAACAGGTCAGGTCCTGTCTGAGCTTTTAGCTGGTCATTTAAACAGGTCAGGTCCTGCCTGAGCTGCTAGCTGGTCATTTAAACAGGTCAGGTCCTGTCTGAGCTGTTAGCTGGTCATTTAAACAGGTCAGGTCCTATCTGAGCTGCAAGCTGGTCATTTAAACAAGTCAGGTCCTGTCTGAGCTGCTAGCTGGTCATTTAAACAGGTCAGGTCATGTCTGAGCTGCTAGCTGGTCATTTAAACAGGTCAGGTCCTGTCTGAGCTGTTAGCTGGTCATTTAAACAGGTCCTGTCTGAGCTGCTAGCTGGTCATTTAAACAGGTCAGGTCCTGTCTGAGCTGCTAGCTGGTCATTTAAACAGGTCAGGTCCTGTCTGAGCTGCTAGCTGGTCATTTAAACAGGTCTGGTCCTGTCTGAGCTGCTAGCTGGTCATTTAAACAGGTCTGGTCCTGTCTGAGCTGCTAGCTGGTCATTTAAACAGGTCAGGTCCTGTCTGAGCTGTTAGCTGGTCATTTAAACAGGTCCTGTCTGAGCTGCTAGCTGGTCATTTAAACAGGTCAGGTCCTGTCTGAGCTGCTAGCTGGTAATTTAAACAGGTCAGGTCCTGTCTGAGCTGCTAGCTGGTCATTTAAACAGGTCTGGTCCTGTCTGAGCTGCTAGCTGGTCATTTAAACAGGTCTGGTCCTGTCTGAGCTGCTAGCTGGTCATTTAAACAGGTCAGGTCCTGTCTGAGCTGCTAGCTGGTCATTTAAACAGGTTAGGTCATGTCTGAGCTGTTAGCTGGTCATTTAAACAGGTCAGGTCCTGTCTGAGCTGCTAGCTGGTCATTTAAACAGGTCAGGTCCTGTCTGAGCTGTTAGCTGGTCATTTAAACAGGTCAGGTCCTGTCTGAGCTGCTAGCTGGTCATTTAAACAGGTCCTGTCTGAGCTGCTAGCTGGTCATTTAAACAGGTCAGGTCCTGTCTGAGCTGCTAGCTGGTCATTTAAACAGGTCTGGTCCTGTCTGAGCTGCTAGCTGGTCATTTAAACAGGTCAGGTCCTGTCTACCTGCTGGACTAGGGACATGATGCTGCACTGGTGCCTGTAGTCTGCAGCGGTGTTCGGTGTTCACGTTTCTTCCTACGGCCACGCACCTACAGTAGCAGATCCTGCTGTCACCCTGTTGGACTGGGGGCCTGTAGGTTAACTGGGGGCCTGGGGGTTAACTAGGGGTCTGTGGGTTAACTGGGGGCCTGTGGGTTAACTAGGGGCCTGTGGGTTAACTAGGGGCCTGTGGGTTAACTAGGGGCCTGTGGGTTAACTAGGGGCCTGTGGGTTAACTAGGGGCCTGTGGGTTAACTAGGGGCCTGTGGGTTAACAGGGGGCCTGTGGGTTAACTAGGGGCCTGTGGATTAACTGGGGGCCTGTGGGTTAACTAGGGGCCTGTGGGTTAACTGGGGGCCTGTGGGTTAACTAGGGGCCTGTGGGTTAACAGGGGGCCTGTGGGTTAACTAGGGGCCTGTGGGTTAACTGGGGGCCTGTGGGTTAACTAGGGGCCTGTGGGTTAACTAGGGGCCTGTGGGTTAACTAGGGGCCTGTGGGTTAACTAGGGGCCTGGGGGTTAACTAGGGGCCTGGGGGTTAACTGGGTGCCTGTGGGTTAACTGGGGGCCTGTGGGTTAACTAGGGGCCTGTGGGTTAACTAGGGGCCTGTGGGTTAACTAGGGGCCTGTAGGTTAACTAGGGGCCTGTGGGTTAACTAGGGGCCTGTGGGTTAACTGGGGGCCTGTGGGTTAACTAGGGGCCTGTGGGTTAACTAGGGGCCTGTGGGTTAACAGGGGGCCTGTGGGTTAACTAGGGGCCTGTGGGTTAACTGGGGGCCTGTGGGTTAACTAGGGGCCTGTGGGTTAACTAGGGGCCTGTGGGTTAACTAGGGGCCTGGGGGTTAACTAGGGGCCTGTGGGTTAACTGGGTGCCTGTGGGTTAACTAGGGGCCTGTGGGTTAACTGGGGGCCTGTGGGCTACCTGCTGCTGCTCAGGTTCCTGCAGTCACAGACAGACCTAGGTACGGTCACCCTGGACTACAGGCATGTGGCTGGTTGGGGGTGTGTGGCTAGTTGGGGGTTGGTTGGGGGTATATTATCATGTCCATTATCATGTCCATTATCGGGTATATTATCATGTCCATTATCATGTACATTAACATGTACATTATCAGGTCCATTATCGTGTACATTATCATATACATTATCAGGTCCATTATCATGTCCATTATCAGGTCCATTATCATGTCCATTATCATGTGCATTGTCATGTCCATTGTCAGGTACATTATAATGTACATTATCGGGTCCATTATCAGGTCCATTATCGGGTATATTATCATGTCCATTATCATGTCCATTATCATGTACATTATCGGGTCCATTATCATGTCCATTATCGGGTATATTATCATGTCCATTATCATGTACATTATCGGGTCCATTATCATGTCCATTATCATGTCCGTTATCATGTCCATTATCGGGTATATTATCATGTCCATTATCGGGTACATTATCATGTCCATTATCGGGTCCATTATCATGTCCATTATCATGTCCATTATCAGGTCCATTATCATGTCCATTATCATGTACATTGTCATGTCCATTGTCAGGTACATTATCAGCTCCATTATCACAGATTGTGCTCTCTGTTTCCAGCGACTTAATGCACAGCAACACTAAGTATGCATCTCAAATGCTGTAGGGCTCTGGTCAAAAGTAGTGCACTATGTAAGGAATAGGATGCCATTTGGAACGCAGTAGACTGAGCCATTTCGGGGAGCATACAGTTGAAATACATTCTCATGACAGGCCCAGATCTGGGTATTCCCACCCCAGCCAAGCGCCAAACCTGGTAAGTGCTGTCGGGAGATGCATTAAGGACACTTAGAAATGGCCAATGATTTGAATTATGTTACAATTAGATGCTGTTACTTGAAATCACCAAGAAATGCTGCTTGGGAAATGACCTAAATACACTGGGAAGAGTCCAGGCTAGGGGGGGAAGAGTCCAGGCTAGGGATCCAGGCTAGGGGGGGAAGAGTCCAGGCTAGGGATCCAGGCTAGGGGGGGAAGAGTCCAGGCTAGGGATCCAGGCTAGGGGGTGAAGAGTCCAGGCTAGGGATCCAGGCTAGGGGGGGAAGAGTCCAGGCTAGGGATCCAGGCTAGGAGGGAAGAGTCCAGGCTAGGGATCCAGGCTAGGGATCCAGGCTAGGGGGGGAAGAGTCCAGGCTAGGGATCCAGGCTAGGGATCCAGGCTAGGGGGGGAAGAGTCCAGGCTAGGGATCCAGGCTAGGAGGGAAGAGTCCAGGCTAGGGATCCAGGCTAGGGGGGGAAGAGTCCAGGCTAGGGATCCAGGCTAGGGGGGGAAGAGTCCAGGCTAGGGATCTAGGCTAGGGAGGGAAGAGTCCAGGCTAGGGATCCAGGCTAGGAGGGAAGAGTCCAGGCTAGGGATCCAGGCTAGGAGGGAAGAGTCCAGGCTAGGGATCCAGGCTAGGAGGGAAGAGTCCAGGCTAGGGATCCAGGCTAGGAGGGAAGAGTCCAGGCTAGGGATCCAGGCTAGGGGGGGAAGAGTCCAGGCTAGGGATCCAGGCTAGGAGGGAAGAGTCCAGGCTAGGGATCCAGGCTAGGAGGGAAGAGTCCAGGCTAGGGATCCAGGCTAGGAGGGAAGAGTCCAGGCTAGGGATCCAGGCTAGGAGGGAAGAGTCCAGGCTAGGGATCCAGGCTAGGGGGGGAAGAGTCCAGGCTAGGGATCCAGGCTGGGAGGGAAGAGTCCAGGCTAGGGATCCAGCCTGGGGGGGAAGAGTCCAGGCTAGGGATCCAGGCTAGGGGGGGAAGAGTCCAGGCTAGGGATCCAGGCTAGGGGGGGAAGAGTCCAGGCTAGGGATCCAGGCTGGGAGGGAAGAGTCCAGGCTAGGGATCCAGCCTGGGGGGGAAGAGTCCAGGCTAGGGATCCAGGCTAGGGAGGGAAGAGTCCAGGCTAGGGATCCAGGCTAGGAGGGGAAGAGTCCAGGCTAGGGATCCAGGCTGGGAGGGAAGAGTCCAGGCTAGGGATCCAGCCTGGGGGGGAAGAGTCCAGGCTAGGGATCCAGGCTAGGGAGGGAAGAGTCCAGGCTAGGGATCCAGGCTAGGGGGGAAGAGTCCAGGCTAGGGATCCAGGCTAGGAGGGAAGAGTCCAGGCTAGGGATCCAGCCTGGGGGGGAAGAGTCCAGGCTAGGGATCCAGGCTAGGGAGGGAAGAGTCCAGGCTAGGGATCCAGGCTAGGGGGGAAGAGTCCAGGCTAGGGATCCAGGCTAGGGGGGAAGAGTCCAGGCTAGGGATCCAGGCTAGGAGGGAAGAGTCCAGGCTAGGGATCCAGCCTGGGGGGGAAGAGTCCAGGCTAGGGATCCAGGCTAGGGAGGGAAGAGTCCAGGCTAGGGATCCAGCCTGGAGGGAAGAGTCCAGGCTAGGGATCCAGGCTAGAAGGGGAAGAGTCCAGGCTAGGGATCCAGGCTAGGAGGGAAGAGTCCAGGCTAGGGATCCAGGCTAGGAGGGAAGAGTCCAGGCTAGGGATCCAGGCTAGGGGGGAAGAGTCCAGGCTAGGGATCCAGCCTGGGAGGGAAGAGTCCAGGCTAGGGATCCAGGCTAGGGGGGAAGAGTCCAGGCTAGGGATCCAGGCTAGGGGGGGAAGAGTCCAGGCTAGGGATCCAGCCTGGGAGGGAAGAGTCCAGGCTAGGGATCCAGCCTGGGGGGGAAGAGTCCAGGCTAGGGATCCAGCCTGGGAGGGAAGAGTCCAGGCTAGGGATCCAGGCTAGGGGGGGAAGAGTCCAGGCTAGGGATCCAGCCTGGGAGGGAAGAGTCCAGGCTAGGGATCCAGGCTAGGAGGGAAGAGTCCAGGCTAGGGATCCAGCCTGGGAGGGAAGAGTCCAGGCTAGGGATCCAGCCTGGGAGGGAAGAGTCCAGGCTAGGGATCCAGCCTGGGGGGAAGAGTCCAGGCTAGGGATCCAGCCTGGGAGGGAAGAGTCCAGGCTAGGGATCCAGCCTGGGAGGGAAGAGTCCAGGCTAGGGATCCAGCCTGGGAGGGAAGAGTCCAGGCTAGGGATCCAGCCTGGGAGGGAAGAGTCCAGGCTAGGGATCCAGCCTGGGGGGAAGAGTCCAGGCTAGGGATCCAGCCTGGGGGGGAAGAGTCCAGGCTAGGGATCCAGCCTGGGAGGGAAGAGTCCAGGCTAGGGATCCAGCCTGGGGGGAAGAGTCCAGGCTAGGGATCCAGCCTGGGAGGGAAGAGTCCAGGCTAGGGATCCAGCCTGGGAGGGAAGAGTCCAGGCTAGGGATCCAGCCTGGGGGGGAAGAGTCCAGGCTAGGGATCCAGCCTGGGAGGGAAGAGTCCAGGCTAGGGATCCAGCCTGGGAGGGAAGAGTCCAGGCTAGGGATCCAGCCTGGGAGGGAAGAGTCCAGGCTAGGGATCCAGCCTGGGAGGGAAGAGTCCAGGCTAGGGATCCAGCCTGGGGGGGAAGAGTCCAGGCTAGGGATCCAGCCTGGGGGGGAAGAGTCCAGGCTAGGGATCCAGCCTGGGAGGGAAGAGTCCAGGCTAGGGATCCTGCCTGGGGGGGAAGAGTCCAGGCTAGGGATCCAGCCTGGGAGGGAAGAGTCCAGGCTAGGGATCCAGCCTGGGAGGGAAGAGTCCAGGCTAGGGATCCAGCCTGGGGGGGAAGAGTCCAGGCTAGGGATCCAGCCTGGGGGGAAGAGTCCAGGCTAGGGATCCAGCCTGGGAGGGAAGAGTCCAGGCTAGGGATCCAGCCTGGGGGGGAAGAGTCCAGGCTAGGGATCCAGCCTGGGAGGGAAGAGTCCAGACTAGGGATCCAGCCTGGGGGGGAAGAGTCCAGGCTAGGGATCCAGCCTGGGAGGGAAGAGTCCAGGCTAGGGATCCAGCCTGGGGGGGAAGAGTCCAGGCTAGGGATCCAGCCTGGGAGGGAAGAGTCCAGGGGTGGCACAGGACAGCCAGAGGCAGTAGACATTGGGAGGCAGCCTGGCAATTTCTGTGTAGTCTAAGAGTCCAGAATCCAGGCTACAGAATGGAACCAGTCCAGAGGCAGTGTAGTCTACAGATCCAGAATCCAGGCTAGAAGGTTTTCCAATGGTGGCACATAGGATGGAACCAGGCCAGCTGTAGTGGGGCATGGTGCCAGAGGTAGTGGGGCATGGTGCCAGAAGTAGTGGGGCATGGTGCCAGCTGTAGTGGGGCATGGTGCCAGAGGTAGTGGGGCATGGTGCCAGAGGTAGTGGGGCATGGTGCCAGAAGTAGTGGGGCATGGTGCCAGCTGTAGTGGGGCATGGTGCCAGAGGTAGTGGGGCATGGTGCCAGAGGTAGTGGGGCATGGTGCCAGAGGTAGTGGGGCATGGTGCCAGAGGTAGTGGGGCATGGTGCCAGAGGTAGTGGGGCATGGTGCCAGAGGTAGTGGGGCATGGTGCCAGAGGTAGTGGGGCATGGTGCCATCTGTAGTGGGGCATGGTACCAGCTGTAGTGGGGCATGGTGCCAGAGGTAGTGGGGCATGGTACCAGCTGTAGTGGGGCATGGTACCAGCTGAAGTGGGGCATGGTACCAGCTGTAGTGGGGCATGGTACCAGATGTAGTGGGGCATGGTACCAGCTGTAGTGGGGCATGGTGCCAGAGGTAGTGGGGCATGGTGCCAGAGGTAGTGGGGCATGGTACCAGCTGTAGTGGGGCATGGTGCCAGAGGTAGTGGGGCATGGTGCCAGAGGTAGTGGGGCATGGTGCCAGAGGTAGTGGGGCATGGTGCCAGAGGTAGTGGGGCATGGTACCAGCTGTAGTGGGGCATGGTGCCAGAGGTAGTGGGGCATGGTACCAGCTGTAGTGGGGCATGGTGCCAGAGGTAGTGGGGCATGGTGCCAGAGGTAGTGGGGCATGGTACCAGAGGTAGTGGGGCATGGTACCAGCTGTAGTGGGGCATGGTACCAGCTGTAGTGGGGCATGGTACCAGCTGTAGTGGGGCATGGTGCCAGAGGTAGTGGGGCATGGTGCCAGAGGTAGTGGGGCATGGTACCAGCTGTAGTGGGGCATGGTACCAGCTGTAGTGGGGCATGGTGCCAGCTGTAGTGGGGCATGGTGCCATCTGTAGTGGGGCATGGTGCCAGCTGTAGTGGGGCATGGTACCAGCTGTAGTGGGGCATGGTGCCATCTGTAGTGGGGCATGGTACCAGCTGTAGTGGGGCATGGTGCCAGCTGTAGTGGGGCATGGTGCCATCTGTAGTGGGGCATGGTGCCAGCTGTAGTGGGGCATGGTACCAGCTGTAGTGGGGCATGGTGCCATCTGTAGTGGGGCATGGTACCAGCTGTAGTGGGGCATGGTGCCAGAGGTAGTGGGGCATGGTGCCAGAGGTAGTGGGGCATGGTACCAGCTGTAGTGGGGCATGGTGCCAGAGGTAGTGGGGCATGGTGCCAGAGGTAGTGGGGCATGGTGCCATCTGTAGTGGGGCATGGTGCCATCTGTAGTGGGGCATGGTGCCAGAGGTAGTGGGGCATGGTGCCAGCTATAGTGGGGCATGGTACCAGCTGTAGTGGGGCATGGTGCCATCTGTAGTGGGGCATGGTGCCAGAGGTAGTGGGGCATGGTGCCAGAGGTAGTGGGGCATGGTGCCAGAGGTAGTGGGGCATGGTACCAGAGGTAGTGGGGCATGGTGCCAGAGGTAGTGGGGCATGGTGCCAGAGGTAGTGGGGCATGGTACCAGAGGTAGTGGGGCATGGTGCCATCTGTAGTGGGGCATGGTGCCAGAGGTAGTGGGGCATGGTGCCATCTGTAGTGGGGCATGGTGCCATCTGTAGTGGGGCATGGTGCCAGAGGTAGTGGGGCATGGTGCCAGAGGTAGTGGGGCATGGTGCCAGCTATAGTGGGGCATGGTACCAGCTGTAGTGGGGCATGGTGCCATCTGTAGTGGGGCATGGTGCCAGCTATAGTGGGGCATGGTGCCAGAGGTAGTGGGGCATGGTGCCATCTGTAGTGGGGCATGGTGCCAGAGGTAGTGGGGCATGGTGCCATCTGTAGTGGGGCATGGTGCCATCTGTAGTGGGGCATGGTGCCAGAGGTAGTGGGGCATGGTGCCAGAGGTAGTGGGGCATGGTACCAGCTGTAGTGGGGCATGGTGCCAGAGGTAGTGGGGCATGGTGCCAGCTATAGTGGGGCATGGTGCCAGAGGTAGTGGGGCATGGTGCCAGAAGTAGTGTGGCATGGTGCCAGAGGTAGTGGGGCATGGTGCCAGAGGTAGTGGGGCATGGTGCCAGAGGTAGTGGGGCATGGTGCCATCTGTAGTGGGGCATGGTGCCAGAGGTAGTGGGGCATGGTGCCATCTGTAGTGGGGCATGGTGCCATCTGTAGTGGGGCATGGTGCCAGAGGTAGTGGGGCATGGTGCCAGAGGTAGTGGGGCATGGTGCCAGAGGTAGTGGGGCATGGTGCCATCTGTAGTGGGGCATGGTGCCAGCTATAGTGGGGCATGGTGCCAGAAGTAGTGGGGCATGGTGCCATCTGTAGTGGGGCATGGTGCCAGAGGTAGTGGGGCATGGTGCCAGAGGTAGTGGGGCATGGTGCCAGAGGTAGTGGGGCATGGTGCCAGAGGTAGTGGGGCATGGTGCCATCTGTAGTGGGGCATGGTGCCAGCTATAGTGGGGCATGGTGCCAGAGGTAGTGGGGCATGGTGCCAGAGATAGTGGGGCATGGTGCCAGAGGTAGTGGGGCATTGTGCCATCTGTAGTGGGGCATGGTGCCAGAGGTAGTGGGGCATGGTGCCATCTGTAGTGGGGCATGGTGCCATCTGTAGTGGGGCATGGTGCCAGCTATAGTGGGGCATGGTGCCAGAGTTAGTGGGGCATGGTGCCATCTGTAGTGGGGCATGGTGCCATCTGTAGTGGGGCATGGTGCCATCTGTAGTGGGGCATGGTGCCAGAGGTAGTGGGGCATGGTGCCAGAGGTAGTGGGGCATGGTGCCATCTGTAGTGGGGCATGGTGCCAGCTGTAGTGGGGCATGGTGCCAACTGTAGTGGGGCATGGTGCCAGCTGTAGTGGGGCATGGTGCCAGCTGTAGTGGGGCATGGTGCCAGCTGTACTGCCAATGGAACCCCTTGGTAATTGTTGTTCTCTACAGAGCACGGCCTAGTCTGCCCACAACCTGCCAGCCCTGCCAGGGTAACTAGACACTCTCCAGGAAAACCCCTCCCATTTAGCCCCCTCCCCCTGTCCAGGCTAAACCTACTTTAGGCTAGCAAAGTCACCGCAGACAGAGTGACCACAGCCTGGTTGGAAAGCTAGGCATCCTCTGCTGATTCACACACAGAACCAAGCCAGTATTGTACTGTAGATGTAATGCAAAGCCAACCATAGAGTCAATATCAGGACTGTTATCAGGAATGACATTCTATTTTTCTGACTGTTTATTGTGCCGTTAATGCCCAACCCGTTTAAGAAAGAGGAGGTAGATGCAGTGAGGAGACCGCTCTGCTTCCATAACAACAGCCTAGTTGTAATTAAAGGTGACTTAAATAACAACCTCCCACCTGTCACACTGCCCTGTGATGGATATCCTGGTAGTCAGGAACACACCGGCTCTCTCTCACACACACACACACCGGCTCTCTCTCTCTCTCTCACACACACACACACACACACACACACACACACACACACACACACACACACACACACACACACACACACACACACACACACACAGTCTGCCCATATGTTCAGTGATGCAGTAGCCTGCTGTTATATGGCATCCAGAGCTTGGGTTCCAAATGGCACCCTATTCCCTATACAATGTACTACTTTGAACCAGGGCCCTATGAGAATGTAGGGAATAGGGCACTATATAGTGAAAAGGGTGCCATTTGGAACACTGACAGAGCCTCCTGGGCTGCTGCTGCACAGCTGCCACCCGCTGTGCATCGTGGGTAAAGAGAGATCCCATGCCCACGCCGCTGCCTCGTGAAAGAAATGGTGGAGGAGAGGAATGGTGGAGGAGGAGAGGAATGGTGGAGGAGGAGAGGAATGGTGGAGGAGGAGAGGAATGGTGGAGGAGGAGAGGAACGGTGGAGGAGAGGAGAGGTATATACCTCTTCCTCCTCTTCCTCATCCTCTTCCTCATCTTCCTCTTCCTCATTTTCCTCATCCTCATCTTCCTCCTACTCTTCCTGATTTTTCTTCTCATCTTCCTCCTCCTCTTCCTCATGTTCCTCCTCCTCATCTTCCTCCACCTCCTCCTCTTCCATCCACCTCATTTTCCTCCTCTTCTTCCTCCTCCTCTTCCTCATTTTCCTCCTCCTCATCTTCCTCCTCCTCCTCTTTCTTCTCCTCCTCCTCATCTTCCTCCTCCTCCTCCTCTTTGTCCTCTCTCTCTCTCTTTCATTCTGTTGACTTCTTCAACTATTCATCTCTGTCTGTGTCAAGGTTATTATAGAAACCAAAACTGAAACTAAAAGGAAAAACGATTTAGTAAACTGAAATAAATACAAGATATTTGAAAAACTAAAACTATACTATTGCCTTTGCAAAACTAACTACAATAAAATCAAAACCATCATTATGTTTAGTTTTTTCTTATGAACAAAGTTTTAAATTTTTCGAGCTTCTGGCAGGTAAATGCAGCCAGTGGATACTGATGTTTCTGCCTAGCTTGTGCATCGCTAACTTTTTTATTTAACCTTTATTTAACTAGTCAAGTCAGTTAAGAACAAATTCTTATTTACATTGACAGCCTAGGAACAGTGGGTTAAACTGCCTTGTTCAGGGGCAGAACGACAGATGTTTACCTTGTCAGCTCGGGGATTTGATCTAGCAACCTTTTGGTTACTGGCCTAACTCTTTAACCACTAGGCTACCTGCTGCCCCACGCCTTGTACACCTTGAGGCAGTCAACTACTGTTGCAAAACAGTCCTCCTGAAGTCACTGCGTGAGCGTTTCACATTCATACTGAATCCTCTGGCAGCCAACGTCTATCCAATCCATGCAGCAGCTTGTCTGATGGACCCAAGTGTGTCTCTGCCACTTCGTTCAACAGAGATGGAGCCACTGATGAGGGAAGCAGAGTCTTTTGTACTTCAGCAAATCAGAGAGTACAGCCGTAGAGCAGGAGTACCCCAGGAAGATGCCAGCATGATGAATCCAGCAAGCATCTCGACCACAGTGCTTCAGAAATAGAGCTTACTCGCATCGAATACTGTGTCTGAGGTCACTGTCCAGCAGGAGGGTCAACCTGGCAGGGCATGAGGTCACTGTCCAGCAGGAGGGTCAACCTGGCAAGGCATGAGGTCACTGTCCAGCAGGAGGGTCAACCTGGCAGGGCATGAGGTCACTGTCCAGCAGGAGGGTCAACCTGGCAGGGCATGAGGTCACTGTCCAGCAAGAGGGTCAACCTGGCAGGGCATGAGGTCACTGTCCAGCAGGAGGGTCAACCTGGCAGGGCATGAGGTCACTGTCCAGCAAGAGGGTCAACCTGGCAGGGCATGAGGTCTCTGCCAGCAGGAGAGTCAACCTGGCAGGGCATGAGGTCACTATCCAGCAAGAGCGTCAACCTGGCAGGGCATGAGGTCTCTGCCAGCAGGAGGGTCAACCTGACAGGGCATAAGGTCACTATCCAGCAAGAGGGTCAACCTGGCAGGGCATGAGGTCTCTGCCAGCAGGAGGGTCAACCTGGCAGGGCATGAGGTCACTGTCCAGCAAGAGGGTCAACCTGGCAGGGCATGAGGTCTCTGCCAGCAGGAGGGTTAACCTGGCAGGGCATGAGGTCACTATCCAGCAAGAGGGTCAACCTGGCAGGGCATGAGGTCTCTGCCAGCAGGAGGGTCAACCTGGCAGGGCATGAGGTCACTGTCCAACAAGAGGGTCAACCTGGCAGGGCATGAGGTCTCTGCCAGCAGGAGCGTCAACCTGGCAGGGCATGAGGTCTCTGCCAGCAGGAGGGTCAACCTGGCAGGGCATGAGGTCACTATCCAGCAGGAGGGTCAACCTGGCAGGGCATGAGGTCTCTGCCAGCAGGAGGGTCAACCTGGCAGGGCATGAGGTCTCTGCCAGCAGGAGGGTCAACCTGGCAGGGCATGAGGTCACTGTCCAGCAGGAGGGTCAACCTGGCAGGGCATGAGGTCACTATCCAGCAGGAGGGTCAACCTGGCAGGGCATGAGGTCTCTGCCAGCAGGAGGGTCAACCTGGCAGGGCATGAGGTCACTGTCCAACAGGAGGGTCAACCTGGCAGGGCATGAGGTCAATGTCCAGCAGGAGGGTCAACCTGGCAGGGCATGAGGTCACTATCCAGCAGGAGGGTCAACCTGGCAGGGCATTAAAGGCCTGTGTGAGCTGTGGAAATACCTGGAAGAGGTAAAGGAGGGCATGTTTACAGATCTGGTTTCTGCCCACTGCATCCGAAGCGTTCGTGCAGAGAATATTCTCTGTCTGTGGACACCTGTCATCAGGCTTGAGAAACCGAACAACCAACTCTCTGGAACGCAGAGTCATCTTGAAGATAACCCAGAAAATATTGTTTGGTGTAACAGAAACGCTCACTAACACAGGCACGCGTACGTGCGCGCGCACACACACACACACACACACACACACACACACACACACACACACACACACACACACACACACACACACACACACACACACACACACACACACACAGGCAGCTTCCTCTAGCAGACCCTGCCTGAAACAATTCTGAATGTGTATTAGATACTGTATTGTACTGTGAGCTAGCAGGTCAGGGTTTACTGTACTGTGACTGGCTAATGACTGGCTAGAGGTCCAGAGTTGGTTATGTAGTTATCTAGTGAGATAATGACTGGCTAGAGGTCCAGAGTTGGTTATGTAGTTACCTACTGAGATAATGACTGGCTGGAGGACCAGAACTGGTTATGTAGTCATCTACTGAGATAATGACTGGCTAGAGGTCCAGAGTTGGTTATGTAGTTACCTACTGAGATAATGACTGGCTGGAGGACCAGAACTGGTTATGTAGTTATCTAGTGAGATAATGACTGGCTGGAGGACCAGAGTTGGTTATGTAGTTACCTACTGAGATAATGACTGGCTGGAGGACCATAACTGGTTATGTAGTCATCTACTGAGATAATGACTGGCTAGAGGTCCAGAACTGGTTATGTAGTCATCTACTGAGATAATGACTGGCTAGAGGACCAGAACTGGTTATGTAGTTACCTACTGAGATAATGACTGGCTGGAGGACCATAACTGGTTATGTAGTCATCTACTGAGATAATGACTGGCTGGAGGACCAGAACTGGTTATGTAGTCATCTACTGAGATAATGACTGGCTGGAGGACCAGAACTGGTTATGTAGTTATCTACTGAGATAATGACTGGCTAGAGGACCAGAACTGGTTATGTAGTTATCTACTGAGATAATGACTGGCTGGAGGACCAGAACTGGTTATGTAGTTATCTACTGAGATAATGACTGGCTGGAGGACTAGAACTGGTTATGTAGTTATCTAGTGAGATAATGACTGGATAGAGGACTAGAGCTGCAGTTACCACAGGGAAGGGAAGAGGGAAGGGTACAGGGAAGGGAAGAGGGAAGGGTACAGGGAAGGGAAGAGGGAAGGGCTACGGAGGGAGGTAGAGACTCTGGGCTACGGAGGGAGGTAGAGACTCTGGGCTACGGGGGAGGCAGAGACTCTGGGCTACGGGGGAGGCAGAGACTCTGGGCTACGGGGGAGGCAGAGACTCTGGGCTACGGGGGAGGCAGAGACTCTGGGCTACGGGGGAGGCAGAGACTCTGGGCTACGGGGGAGGCAGAGACTCTGGGCTACGGGGGAGGCAGAGACTGGGCTACGGGGGAGGCAGAGACTGGGCTACGGGGGAGGCAGAGACTGGGCTACGGGGGGAGGCAGAGACTCTGGGCTACGGGGGAGGCAGAGACTCTGGGCTACGGGGGAGGCAGAGACTCTGGGCTACGGGGGAGGCAGAGACTCTGGGCTACGGGGGAGGCAGAGACTGGGCTACGGGGGAGGCAGAGACTGGGCTACGGGGGAGGCAGAGACTGGGCTACGGGGGAGGCAGAGACTCTGGGCTACGGGGGGAGGCAGAGACTCTGGGCTACGGGGGACGCAGAGACTCTGGGCTACGGGGGAGGCAGAGACTCTGGGCTACGGGGGAGGCAGAGACTCTGGGCTACGGGGGGAGGCAGAGACTCTGGGCTACGGGGGACGCAGAGACTCTGGGCTACGGGGGAGGCAGAGACTCTGGGCTACGGGGGAGGCAGAGACTCTGGGCTACGGGGGAGTCAGATCAGTGTCGTGGTGCCACCTTTTATTGTTGATACAGATGAAATGTAAAACAGGAGTGAGACACTGCTGCATTGGACATCAAATCAAATGTATTTATAAAGCCCTTCGTACATCAGCTGATATCTCAAAGTGCTGTACAGAAACCCAGCATAAAACCACTAAACAGCAAGCAATGCAGGTGGCTAGGAAAAACTCCCTAGAGAGGAACCAGGCTATGAGGGGTGGCCAGTCCTCTTCTGGCTGTGCCGGGTGGAGACTATAACACAACAATGTCAGGCTTTCCCCAAAAAATGTAGGACTCTCTTGTCACGTAAAAAAAATTCTGTGTCGTATGGACTTCCTCTTTTGTTTGATGGATAAAAAAAAAGAGAGAAGAGTTTGAAATGTTACAATATACCTTAGAAAAGCATAATCAACCTCTGTTTTGCTTTGTGCCTGTGGCACATCCCACTGCAGGAGTATAGAATGCTGATGGTAATATGCAGTGATATTACGACAGCCTAGCTGGGATATTTTGGTCAAAATGTTCCATATCAAGCCAGATAACAGTATTTATTTGATAGCCATGTTAGGAATGTGACTGAATCTTACCGTCATGTAACTTTGAGCTTTTACATTCTAGACAGGGCAACAACTGTCTTTGTCCTGTATGGGATGTCGCAGAATAAGTGGCATTGAATTACGTTCCACTACTTGTTGTGAGTCTGAAGTGTGTAGAAGGGAACTGTCTAAGTGAGACTCCAGTATCTGACTGTTTATCGTGTTGGTACAGGCATGACGGGGCCTAGGAGGCTGAGTCAGGACCAGGCTGGCTTATAAACTGTCCGGGCACACATCGCAAATAAGAGGTGAAAACGTGAAGATGGGAGGAGAAAGACCAGGCATGGTGCCATCCCATCCCTGAACACACTGGCCATACATCACATTCCTTTATTTATTACTGTGATACTTCAACACGCACGCACGCACGCACGCACGCACGCACGCACGCACGCACGCACGCACACACACACACACACACACACACACACACACACACACACACACACACACACACACACACACACACACACACACACACACACACACACACACACACACACACACACACACACACACAGAGCAGGGTAAGGACCACCACTTAGCTCTACAGAGACGGAGCAGGGTTTCTGCCGGTCAGAGACGGAGCTGTTTGTACTTTACAGGCTCTAGAGACGTTAAAGTTGAATAAATAAGTAGTATATTCTTAGTAAGGTGTGTAGTAAGATTCAGAGAAGTTTCATATGATTTCTCAAAATGGTCACAAAAGTAAACGTTTTAAAAATATACTTTTACAGACACATTTCGCACCCAAAAGTCTGTATTCAACAGTAAAAAAAAAAAATGTAAACGAATAAATATTTTATTTTTAATTATAATGTTTAACTGGTCTAGTTTACACATGTGCCTTCTTTTTTCAATATATTGAATCCGTGATCCTCGTGGTGTATGGAAATATCGTAGCGGCTCTATTTGGTGAGGTCAGGGTGTGATTTGGGTGGGCATTCTAGTTTTTCTATTTCTTTGTTGGCCGAGTGTGGTTCCCAATCAGAGGCAGCTGTCTATCGTTGTCTCTGATTGGGAATCATACTTAGGCAGCCTTTTTTCCACCCTAGTTTGTGGGATGTTGTTTTTGCACAGTAGCTGTCTAGCCCTGCAGAACTTTACGTTCGTTTATATTTTGTTGTTTTGTCGGGGTTTCTGTAGTAAATATCATGAACACTTTCCACGCTACGCTTTGGTCTCATTCATCCAACAACGAGCGTAACAGTACCAGTCTAAAGTTTGGACACACCCACTCATTCAAGGGTTGTTCTAGCATAGTATCCACTAGTTCATCTGACTGAGGCAGTAGAAAAAACATCTTAAATCCCTTTAATAATGTGTATATATTATGGATCCCCATTAGTTCCTGTCAAGGCAGCAGCTACTCTTCCTGGGGTTTATTATGGATCCCCATTAGTTCCTGCCGAGGCAGCAGCTACTCTTCCTGGGGTTTATTATGGATCCCCATTAGTTCCTGCCGAGGCAGCAGCTACTCTTCCTGGGGTTTATTATGGATCCCCATTAGTTCCTGCCGAGGCAGCAGCTACTCTTCCTGGGGTTTATTATGGATCCGCATTAGTTCCTGACAAGGCAGCAGCTACTCTTCCTGGGGTTTATTATGGATCCCCATTAGTTCCTGCCGAGGCAGCAGCTACTCTTCCTGGGGTTTATTATGGATCCCCATTAGTTCCTGACAAGGCAGCAGCTACTCTTCCTGGGGTTTATTATGGATCCCCATTAGTTCCTGCCGAGGCAGCAGCTACTCTTCCTGGGGTTTATTATGGATCCCCAATAGTTCCTGACAAGGCAGCAGCTACTCTTCCTGGGGTTTATTATGGATCCCCATTAGTTCCTGCCGAGGCAGCAGCTACTCTTCCTGGGGTTTATTATGGATCCCCATTAGTTCCTGCCGAGGCAGCAGCTACTCTTCCTGGGGTTTATTATGGATCCGCATTAGTTCCTGACAAGGCAGCAGCTACTCTTCCTGGGGTTTATTATGGATCCCCATTAGTTCCTGCCGAGGCAGCAGCTACTCTTCCTGGGGTTTATTATGGATCCCCATTAGTTCCTGACAAGGCACCAGCTACTCTTCCTGGGGTTTATTATGGATCCCCATTAGTTCCTGACAAGGCAGCAGCTACTCTTCCTGGGGTTTATTATGGATCCCCATTAGTTCCTGTCAAGGCAGCAGCTACTCTTCCTGGGGTTTATTATGGATCCGCATTAGTTCCTGACAAGGCAGCAGCTACTCTTCCTGGGGTTTATTATGGATCCCCATTAGTTCCTGCCGAGGCAGCAGCTACTCTTCCTGGGGTTTATTATGGATCCCCAATAGTTCCTGACAAGGCAGCAGCTACTCTTCCTGGGGTTTATTATGGATCCCCATTAGTTCCTGCCGAGGCAGCAGCTACTCTTCCTGGGGTTTATTATGGATCCCCATTAGTTCCTGCCGAGGCAGCAGCTACTCTTCCTGGGGTTTATTATGGATCCCCATTAGTTCCTGACAAGGCAGCAGCTACTCTTCCTGGGGTTTATTATGGATCCCCATTAGTTCCTGCCAAGGCAGCAGCTACTCTTCCTGGGGTTTATTATGGATCCGCATTAGTTCCTGCCGAGGCAGCAGCTACTCTTCCTGGGGTTTATTATGGATCCCCATTAGTTCCTGCCGAGGCAGCAGCTACTCTTCCTGGGGTTTATTATGGATCCCCATTAGTTCCTGCCAAGGCAGCAGCTACTCTTCCTGGGGTTTATTATGGATCCGCATTAGTTCCTGCCGAGGCAGCAGCTACTCTTCCTGGGGTTTATTATGGATCCCCATTAGTTCCTGACAAGGCAGCAGCTACTCTTCCTGGGGTTTATTATGGATCCCCATTAGTTCCTGCCGAGGCAGCAGCTACTCTTCCTGGGGTTTATTATGGTACCCCATTAGTTCCTGCCAAGGCAGCAGCTACTCTTCCTGGGGTTTATTATGGATCCCCATTAGTTCCTGCCGAGGCAGCAGCTACTCTTCCTGGGGTTTATTATGGATCCCCATTAGTTCCTGCCGAGGCAGCAGCTACTCTTCCTGGGGTTTATTATGGATCCCCATTAGTTCCTGCCGAGGCAGCAGCTACTCTTCCTGGGGTTTATTATGGATCCGCATTAGTTCCTGCCGAGGCAGCAGCTACTCTTCCTGGGGTTTATTATGGATCCCCATTAGTTCCTGACAAGGCAGCAGCTACTCTTCCTGGGGTTTATTATGGATCCCCATTAGTTGATTAGTTAATTGAATTTAAAGTGTGAGATGACACTCAGAGAGATGCTTTAAATAGCTCCTCTAACAGATGTTGGAGAAGTGTCAGGGTTCCTGACCCTTGAACTTTGCTAATAGTAAAATCACGTTGCCGAGACCTCGTTTTCTTGTCACATGATGCTCATAATGACTTCACTAACAGACCACCATTACTGACCACTCATATAGTCTGCTTCCACCATTACTGACCACTCATATAGTCTGCTTCCACCATTACTGACCACTCATATAGTCTGCTTCCACCATTACTGACCACTCATATAGTCTGCTTCCACCATTACTGACCACTCATATAGTCTGCTTCCACCATTACTGACCACTCATATAGTCTGCTTCCACCATTACTGACCACTCATATAGTCTGCTTCCACCATTACTGACCACTCATATAGTCTGCTTCCACCATTACTGACCACTCATATAGGCTGCTTCCACCATTACTGACCACTCATATAGTCTGCTTCCACCATTACTGACCACTCATATAGGCTGCTTCCACCATTACTGACCACTCATATAGGCTGCTTCCACCATTACTGACCACTCATATAGGCTGCTTCCACCATTACTGACCACTCATATAGGCTGCTTCCACCATTACTGACCACTCATATAGTCTGCTTCCACCATTACTGACCACTCATATAGGCCCCCTCTCTCTCTCTCTTCCCCCCTCTCTCTCTCATCTCTCTCATTCTCGCTCTCTCTTCGCCCTCCCCTCCCTTGCTCGCTCTCTCCGCCCTCTCTCATTCCCCCCTTTCTCTCTCCCCTCCTCTCGCTCTTTTTCTTCCCCTCTCTCTCTCTTCCCTCTCTTTCTCTACCCCTCTCTCTCACCCCCTCTTGCTCTCTCTTCCCTCTCTCTCGCTCTCTTTCTCTTTCTCTTTCCCCCCTCGCTCTCTTTTCCACCTTCCCCCTCTCTCTCTCGCTCTCTCCCCCCTCTCTCTCTCTCGCTCTCTCCCCCTCTCTCTCTCTCTCTCGCTTCCCCCCCATCTCTCTCTCTCACTCTCTCTTGCCTCTTTCTCCCCCCTCTCACTCTCTCTCTCTCTTCTCTCTCTCGCTCTCTGTCCCCCTTTTTCTCTCTCCATTCATCTTTCTCCTCCCTTTACCAGGCAATCAGGCATGTGCTTACTGTGAGAAGCTGATATGAGCATGGTAGAACGGTGCACCTCTTGAACTCTCTGTTCTCTGCTGCCTCTCTTTATAACTCTCTGTTCTCTGCTGCCTCTCTTTATAACTCTCTGTTCTCTGCTGCCTCTCTTTATAACTCTCTGTTCTCTGCTGCCTCTCTTTATAACTCTCTGTTCTCTGCTGCCTCTCTTTATAACTATCTGATGCCTCTCTTTATAACTATCTGTTCTCTGCTGCCCCTCTTTATAACTATCTGTTCTCTGCTGCCTCTCTTTATAACACTCTGTTCTCTGCTGCCTCTCTTTATAACTCTCTGTTCTCTGCTGCCTCTCTTTATAACTATCTGTTCTCTGCTGCCCCTCTTTATAACTATCTGTTCTCTGCTGCCTCTCTTTATAACACTCTGTTCTCTGCTGCCTCTCTTTATAACTCTCTGTTCTCTGCTGCCTCTCTTTATAACTCTCTGTTCTCTGCTGCCTCTCTTTATAACTCTCTGTTCTCTGCTGTCTCTCTTTATAACTATCTGATGCCTCTCTTTATAACTCTCTGATCTCTGATGCCTCTCTTTATAACTATCTGTTCTCTGCTGCCTCTCTTTATAACTCTCTGTTCTCTGCTGCCTCTCTTTATAACTCTCTGTTCTCTGCTGCCTCTCTTTATAACTCTCTGTTCTCTGCTGTCTCTCTTTATAACTATCTGTTCTCTGCTGTCTCTCTTTATAACTCTCTGTTCTCTGCTGCCTCTCTTTATAACTCTCTGTTCTCTGCTGCCTCTCTTTATAACTCTCTGTTCTCTGCTGCCTCTCTTTATAACACTCTGTTCTCTGCTGCCTCTCTTTATAACACTCTGTTCTCTGCTGCCTCTCTTTATAACTCTCTGTTCTCTGCTGCCTCTCTTTATAACTCTCTGTTCTCTGCTGCCTCTCTTTATAACTATCTGTTCTCTGCTGCCTCTCTTTATAACTATCTGATGCCTCTCTTTATAACTCTCTGTTCTCTGCTGCCTCTCTTTATAACTATCTGTTCTCTGCTGCCTCTCTTTATACCTCTCTGTTCTCTGCTGCCTCTCTTTATAACTATCTGTTCTCTGCTGTCTCTCTTTATAACACTCTGTTCTCTGCTGCCTCTCTTTATAACTCTCTGTTCTCTGCTGTCTCTCTTTATAACTCTCTGTTCTCTGCTGCCTCTCTTTATAACTATCTGTTCTCTGCTGTCTCTCTTTATAACTCTCTGTTCTCTGCTGCCTCTCTTTATAACTCTCTGTTCTCTGCTGCCTCTCTTTATAACTCTCTGTTCTCTGCTGTCTCTCTTTATAACTCTCTGTTCTCTGCTGCCTCTCTTTATAACTCTCTGTTCTCTGCTGCCTCTCTTTATAACACTCTGTTCTCTGCTGCCTCTCTTTATAACTCTCTGTTCTCTGCTGCCTCTCTTTATAACTATCTGTTCTCTGCTGTCTCTCTTTATAACTCTCTGTTCTCTGCTGCCTCTCTTTATAACTCTCTGTTCTCTGCTGCCTCTCTTTATAACTCTCTGTTCTCTGCTGTCTCTCTTTATAACTATCTGATGCCTCTCTTTATAACTCTCTGTTCTCTGCTGCCTCTCTTTATAACACTCTGTTCTCTGCTGCCTCTCTTTATAACTCTCTGTTCTCTGCTGCCTCTCTTTATAACTATCTGTTCTCTGCTGTCTCTCTTTATAACTCTCTGTTCTCTGCTGCCTCTCTTTATAACACTCTGTTCTCTGCTGCCTCTCTTTATAACTCTCTGTTCTCTGCTGCCTCTCTTTATAACTATCTGTTCTCTGCTGTCTCTCTTTATAACTCTCTGTTCTCTGCTGCCTCTCTTTATAACTCTCTGTTCTCTGCTGCCTCTCTTTATAACTCTCTGTTCTCTGCTGCCTCTCTTTATAACTCTCTGTTCTCTGCTGTCTCTCTTTATAACTCTCTGTTCTCTGCTGCCTCTCTTTATAACTCTCTGTTCTCTGCTGCCTCTCTTTATAACTCTCTGTTCTCTGCTGCCTCTCTTTATAACTCTCTGTTCTCTGCTGCCTTTCTTTATAACTCTCTGTTCTCTGCTGCCTCTCTTTATAACTCTCTGTTCTCTGCTGCCTCTCTTTATAACTATCTGTTCTCTGCTGTCTCTCTTTATAACTATCTGTTATCTGCTGCCTCTCTTTATAACTATCTGTTCTCTGCTGCCTCTCTTTATAACTCTCTGTTCTCTGCTGCCTCTCTTTATAACTCTCTGTTCTCTGCTGCCTCTCTTTATAACTCTCTGTTCTCTGCTGTCTCTCTTTATAACTATCTGTTCTCTGCTGCCTCTCTTTATAACTATCTGATGCCTCTCTTTATAACTCTCTGTTCTCTGCTGCCTCTCTTTATAACTATCTGTTCTCTGCTGCCTCTCTTTATAACTATCTGTTCTCTGCTGCCTCTCTTTATAACTCTCTGTTCTCTGCTGCCTCTCTTTATAACTCTCTGTTCTCTGCTGCCTCTCTTTATAACACTCTGTTCTCTGCTGCCTCTCTTTATAACTCTCTGTTCTCTGCTGTCTCTCTTTATAACTCTCTGTTCTCTGCTGCCTCTCTTTATAACTCTCTGTTCTCTGCTGCCTCTCTTTATAACACTCTGTTCTCTGCTGCCTCTCTTTATAACTCTCTGTTCTCTGCTGTCTCTCTTTATAACTATCTGTTCTCTGCTGCCTCTCTTTATAACTCTCTGTTCTCTGCTGCCTCTCTTTATACCTCTCTGTTCTCTGCTGCCTCTCTTTATAACTCTCTGTTCTCTGCTGCCCCTCTTTATAACTATCTGATGCCTCTCTTTATAACTCTCTGTTCTCTGCTGCCTCTCTTTATAACTATCTGTTCTCTGCTGCCTCTCTTTATAACTATCTGTTCTCTGCTGCCTCTCTTTATAACTCTCTGTTCTCTGCTGCCTCTCTTTATAACTATCTGTTCTCTGCTGCCTCTCTTTATAACTCTCTGTTCTCTGCTGCCTCTCTTTATAACTCTCTGTTCTCTGCTGCCTCTCTTTATAACTATCTGTTCTCTGCTGCCTCTCTTTATAACTCTCTGTTCTCTGCTGCCTCTCTTTATAACTCTCTGTTCTCTGCTGCCTCTCTTTATACCTCTCTGTTCTCTGCTGCCTCTCTTTATAACTCTCTGTTCTCTGCTGCCTCTCTTTATAACTCTCTGTTCTCTGCTGCCTCTCTTTATAACTCTCTGTTCTCTGCTGCCTCTCTTTATAACACTCTGTTCTCTGCTGCCTCTCTTTATAACTCTCTGTTCTCTGCTGCCTCTCTTTATAACTCTCTGTTCTCTGCTGCCTCTCTTTATAACTATCTGTTCTCTGCTGCCTCTCTTTATAACTATCTGTTCTCTGCTGCCTCTCTTTATAACTCTCTGTTCTCTGCTGCCTCTCTTTATAACTATCTGTTCTCTGCTGCCTCTCTTTATAACTCTCTGTTCTCTGCTGCCTCTCTTTATAACACTCTGTTCTCTGCTGCCTCTCTTTATAACTCTCTGTTCTCTGCTGTCTCTCTTTATAACTCTCTGTTCTCTGCTGTCTCTCTTTATAACTCTCTGTTCTCTGCTGCCTCTCTTTATAACTCTCTGTTCTCTGCTGCCTCTCTTTATAACTCTCTGTTCTCTGCTGCCTCTCTTTATAACTATCTGTTCTCTGCTGCCTCTCTTTATAACTCTCTGTTCTCTGCTGCCTCTCTTTATAACTCTCTGTTCTCTGCTGCCTCTCTTTATAACTCTCTGTTCTCTGCTGCCTCTCTTTATAACTATCTGTTCTCTGCTGCCTCTCTTTATAACTCTCTGTTCTCTGCTGCCCCTCTTTATAACTCTCTGTTCTCTGCTGCCTCTCTTTATAACTCTCTGTTCTCTGCTGCCTCTCTTTATAACTATCTGTTCTCTGCTGCCTCTCTTTATAACTATCTGTTCTCTGCTGCCTCTCTTTATAACTCTCTGTTCTCTGCTGCCTCTCTTTATAACTATCTGTTCTCTGCTGCCTCTCTTTATAACTCTCTGCTGCCTCTCTTTATAACTATCTGTTCTCTGCTGCCTCTCTTTATAACTCTCTGTTCTCTGCTGCCTCTCTTTATAACTCTCTGTTCTCTGCTGTCTCTCTTTATAACTCTCTGTTCTCTGCTGCCTCTCTTTATAACTCTCTGTTCTCTGCTGCCTCTCTTTATAACTCTCTGTTCTCTGCTGCCTCTCTTTATAACTATCTGTTCTCTGCTGCCTCTCTTTATAACTCTCTGTTCTCTGATGCCTCTCTTTATAACTCTCTGTTCTCTGCTGCCTCTCTTTATAACTCTCTGTTCTCTGCTGCCTCTCTTTATAACTATCTGATGTCTCTCTTTATAACTATCTGTTCTCTGCTGCCTCTCTTTATAACTCTCTGTTCTCTGATGCCTCTCTTTATAACTCTCTGTTCTCTGCTGCCTCTCTTTATAACTATCTGTTCTCTGCTGCCTCTCTTTATAACTATCTGTTCTCTGCTGCCCCTCTTTATATCAATCAATTTTATTTTTCAATCAATCAATTTTATTTTATATAGCCCTTCGTACATCAGCTAATATCTCGAAGTGCTGTACAGACACCCAGCCTAAAACCCCAAACAGCTAGTAATGCAGGTGTAGAAGCACGGTGGCTAGGAAAAACTCCCTAGAAAGGCCAAAACCTAGGAAGAAACCTAGAGAGGAACCAGGCTATGAGGGGTGGCCAGTCCTCTTCTGGCTGTGCCGGGTGGAGATTATAACAGAACTATGCCAAGATGTTCAAAAATGTTCATAAGTGACAAGCATGGTCAAATAATAATCATGAATAATTTTCAGTTGGCTTTTCATAGCCGATCATCAAGAGTTGAAAAACAACAGGTCTGGGACAGGTGGCGGTTCCATAACCGCAGGCAGAACAGCTGAAACTGGAATAGCAGCAAGGCCAGGCGGACTGGGGACAGCAAGGAGTCACCACGGCCGGTAGTCCCGACGTATGGTCCTAGGGCTCAGGTCCTCCGAGAGAAAGAAAGAGAGAAGGAGAAAATTAGAGAGAGCCAAGATTTTCAAAATGTTCATAAATGACAAGCATGGTCAAATAATAATCAGGAATAAATCTCAGTTGGCTTTTCATAGCCGATCATTAAGAGTTGAAAACAGCAGGTCTGGGACAGGTAGGGGTTCCGTAACAGCAGGCAGAACAGTTGAAACTGGAATAGCAGCAAGGCCAGGCGGACTGGGGACAGCAAGGTGTCATCATGCCCGGTAGTCCTGACGTATGGTCCTAGGGCTCAGGTTCTCAGAGAGAAAGAGAGAACGAGAGAATTAGAGAGAGCATACTTAAATTCACACAGGACACTGGATAAGACAGGAGAAGTACTCCAGGTAACCAACTGACCCCAGCCCCCCGACACAAACTACTGCAGCATAAATACTGGAGGCTGAGACAGGAGCGGTCAGGAGACACTGTGGCCCCATCCGAAGAAACCCCCGGACAGGGCCAAATAGGAAGGATATAACCCCACCCACTTTGCCAAAGCACAGCCCCCGCACCACTAGAGGGAAATCCTCAACCACCAACTATCTGGTGGTTATAACTATCTGTTCTCTGCTGCCTCTCTTTATAACACTCTGTTCTCTGCTGCCTCTCTTTATAACTCTCTGTTCTCTGCTGCCTCTCTTTATAACTCTCTGTTCTCTGCTGCCTCTCTTTATAACTCTCTGTTCTCTGCTGCCTCTCTTTATAACTCTCTGTTCTCTGCTGCCTTTCTTTATAACTATCTGTTCTCTGCTGCCTCTCTTTATAACACTCTGTTCTCTGCTGCCTCTCTTTATAACTCTCTGTTCTCTGCTGCCTCTCTTTATAACTCTCTGTTCTCTGCTGTCTCTCTTTATAACTATCTGTTCTCTGCTGCCTCTCTTTATAACTCTCTGTTCTCTGCTGCCTCTCTTTATAACTATCTGTTCTCTGCTGCCTCTCTTTATAACTCTCTGTTCTCTGCTGCCTCTCTTTATAACTCTCTGTTCTCTGCTGCCTCTCTTTATACCTCTCTGTTCTCTGCTGCCTCTCTTTATAACTCTCTGTTCTCTGCTGCCTCTCTTTATAACTATCTGTTCTCTGCTGCCTCTCTTTATAACTCTCTGTTCTCTGCTGCCTCTCTTTATAACTCTCTGTTCTCTGCTGCCTCTCTTTATAACTCTCTGTTCTCTGCTGTCTCTCTTTATAACTATCTGATGCCTCTCTTTATAACTCTCTGTTCTCTGCTGCCTCTCTTTATAACTCTCTGTTCTCTGCTGCCTCTCTTTATAACTCTCTGTTCTCTGCTGCCTCTCTTTATAACTCTCTGTTCTCTGCTGCCTCTCTTTATAACTATCTGTTCTCTGCTGTCTCTCTTTATAACTATCTGTTCTCTGCTGCCTCTCTTTATAACTCTCTGTTCTCTGCTGCCTCTCTTTATAACTCTCTGTTCTCTGCTGCCTCTCTTTATAACTCTCTGTTCTCTGCTGCCTCTCTTTATAACTCTCTGTTCTCTGCTGCCTCTCTTTATAACTCTCTGTTCTCTGCTGCCTCTCTTTATAACTCTCTGTTCTCTGCTGCCTCTCTTTATAACTCTCTGTTCTCTGCTGCCTCTCTTTATAACTCTCTGTTCTCTGCTGCCTCTCTTTATAACTATCTGTTCTCTGCTGTCTCTCTTTATAACTATCTGTTCTCTGCTGCCTCTCTTTATAACTCTCTGTTCTCTGCTGCCTCTCTTTATAACTCTCTGTTCTCTGCTGCCTCTCTTTATACCTCTCTGTTCTCTGCTGCCTCTCTTTATAACTCTCTGTTCTCTGCTGCCTCTCTTTATAACTCTCTGTTCTCTGCTGCCTCTCTTTATAACTCTCTGTTCTCTGCTGCCTCTCTTTATAACTCTCTGTTCTCTGCTGCCTCTCTTTATAACTATCTGTTCTCTGCTGCCTCTCTTTATAACTCTCTGTTCTCTGCTGCCTCTCTTTATAACTCTCTGTTCTCTGCTGCCTCTCTTTATAACTATCTGTTCTCTGCTGCCTCTCTTTATAACTCTCTGTTCTCTGCTGCCTCTCTTTATAACTCTCTGTTCTCTGCTGCCTCTCTTTATAACTCTCTGTTCTCTGCTGTCTCTCTTTATAACTCTCTGTTCTCTGCTGCCTCTCTTTATAACTATCTGTTCTCTGCTGTCTCTCTTTATAACTCTCTGTTCTCTGCTGCCTCTCTTTATAACTCTCTGTTCTCTGCTGCCCCTCTTTATAACTCTCTGTTCTCTGCTGCCTCTCTTTATAACTCTCTGTTCTCTGCTGCCTCTCTTTATAACTATCTGTTCTCTGCTGTCTCTCTTTATAACTATCTGTTCTCTGCTGCCTCTCTTTATAACTCTCTGTTCTCTGCTGCCTCTCTTTATAACTCTCTGTTCTCTGCTGCCTCTCTTTATAACTCTCTGTTCTCTGCTGCCTCTCTTTATAACTCTCTGTTCTCTGCTGCCTCTCTTTATAACTATCTGTTCTCTGCTGCCTCTCTTTATAACACTCTGTTCTCTGCTGCCCCTCTTTATAACTATCTGTTCTCTGCTGCCCCTCTTTATAACTCTCTGTTCTCTGCTGCCTCTCTTTATACCTCTCTGTTCTCTGCTGCCTCTCTTTATAACTATCTGTTCTCTGCTGCCTCTCTTTATAACTCTCTGTTCTCTGCTGCCTCTCTTTATACCTCTCTGTTCTCTGCTGCCTCTCTTTATACCTCTCTGTTCTCTGCTGCCTCTCTTTATAACTCTCTGTTCTCTGCTGCCTCTCTTTATAACTCTCTGTTCTCTGCTGCCTCTCTTTATAACTCTCTGTTCTCTGCTGCCTCTCTTTATAACACTCTGTTCTCTGCTGCCTCTCTTTATAACTCTCTGTTCTCTGCTGCCTCTCTTTATAACTATCTGTTCTCTGCTGCCTCTCTTTATAACTCTCTGTTCTCTGCTGCCTCTCTTTATAACTCTCTGTTCTCTGCTGCCTCTCTTTATAACTCTCTGTTCTCTGCTGTCTCTCTTTATAACTATCTGTTCTCTGCTGCCTCTCTTTATAACTCTCTGTTCTCTGCTGCCTCTCTTTATAACTCTCTGTTCTCTGCTGCCTCTCTTTATAACTCTCTGTTCTCTGCTGTCTCTCTTTATAACTCTCTGTTCTCTGCTGCCTCTCTTTATAACTCTCTGTTCTCTGCTGTCTCTCTTTATAACTCTCTGTTCTCTGCTGCCTCTCTTTATAACTCTCTGTTCTCTGCTGCCTCTCTTTATAACTCTCTGTTCTCTGATGCCTCTCTTTATAACTCTCTGTTCTCTGCTGCCTCTCTTTATAACTCTCTGTTCTCTGCTGCCTCTCTTTATAACTCTCTGTTCTCTGCTGCCTCTCTTTATACCTCTCTGTTCTCTGCTGCCTCTCTTTATAACTATCTGTTCTCTGCTGTCTCTCTTTATAACTATCTGTTCTCTGCTGCCTCTCTTTATAACTCTCTGTTCTCTGCTGCCTCTCTTTATAACTCTCTGTTCTCTGCTGCCTCTCTTTATACCTCTCTGTTCTCTGCTGCCTCTCTTTATAACTCTCTGTTCTCTGCTGCCTCTCTTTATAACTCTCTGTTCTCTGCTGCCTCTCTTTATAACTCTCTGTTCTCTGCTGCCTCTCTTTATAACACTCTGTTCTCTGCTGCCTCTCTTTATAACTCTCTGTTCTCTGCTGCCTCTCTTTATAACTCTCTGTTCTCTGCTGCCTCTCTTTATAACTATCTGATGCCTCTCTTTATAACTATCTGTTCTCTGCTGCCTCTCTTTATAACTATCTGATGCCTCTCTTTATAACTATCTGATCTCTGCTGCCTCTCTTTATAACTATCTGTTCTCTGCTGCCTCTCTTTATAACTCTCTGTTCTCTGCTGCCTCTCTTTATAACTCTCTGTTCTCTGCTGCCTCTCTTTATAACTCTCTGTTCTCTGCTGCCTCTCTTTATAACTATCTGATGCCTCTCTTTATAACTCTCTGTTCTCTGCTGCCTCTCTTTATAACTCTCTGTTCTCTGCTGCCTCTCTTTATAACTATCTGATGCCTCTCTTTATAACTATCTGTTCTCTGCTGCCTCTCTTTATAACTATCTGATGCCTCTCTTTATAACTCTCTGTTCTCTGCTGCCTCTCTTTATAACTATCTGATGCCTCTCTTTATAACTCTCTGTTCTCTGCTGCCTCTCTTTATAACTATCTGATGCCTCTCTTTATAACTCTCTGTTCTCTGCTGCCTCTCTTTATAACTATCTGATGCCTCTCTTTATAACTCTCTGTTCTCTGCTGCCTCTCTTTATAACTCTCTGTTCTCTGCTGCCTCTCTTTATAACTATCTGATGCCTCTCTTTATAACTCTCTGTTCTCTGCTGCCTCTCTTTATAACTCTCTGTTCTCTGCTGCCTCTCTTTATAACTATCTGATGCCTCTCTTTATAACTATCTGTTCTCTGCTGCCTCTCTTTATAACTATCTGATGCCTCTCTTTATAACTCTCTGTTCTCTGCTGCCTCTCTTTATAACTATCTGATGCCTCTCTTTATAACTCTCTGTTCTCTGCTGCCTCTCTTTATAACTATCTGATGCCTCTCTTTATAACTATCTGTTCTCTGCTGCCTCTCTTTATAACTCTCTGTTCTCTGCTGCCTCTCTTTATAACTATCTGATGCCTCTCTTTATAACTATCTGTTCTCTGCTGCCTCTCTTTATAACTCTCTGTTCTCTGCTGCCTCTCTTTATAACTATCTGTTCTCTGCTGCCTCTCTTTATAACTCTCTGTTCTCTGCTGCCTCTCTTTATAACTATCTGTTCTCTGCTGCCTCTCTTTATAACTCTCTGTTCTCTGCTGTCTCTCTTTATAACTCTCTGTTCTCTGCTGCCTCTCTTTATAACACTCTGTTCTCTGCTGCCCCTCTTTATAACTCTCTGTTCTCTGCTGCCTCTCTTTATAACTCTCTGTTCTCTGCTGCCTCTCTTTATAACTCTCTGTTCTCTGCTGCCTCTCTTTATAACTCT
>NC_092101.1:53592191-53639691 GCF_045679555.1 Salvelinus alpinus
AGAAATTAATAAGGAAATGATCTCAACAGAGAAAAATGTCCTCCTGTGTGCTACCTATATCCCCCCACTAGAATCCCCATACTTTAATGAAGACAGCTTCTCCATCCTGAATGAGGAAATCAATCATTTCCAGGCCCAGGGACATGTATTAGTCTGTGGCGACCTAAATGCCAGAACTGGACAAGAACCTGACACCCTCAGCACACAGGGGGACAAACACCTACCTGGAGGTGACAGCATTCCCTCCCCCATATGCCCACCTAGGCACAACTATGACAACATAACCAACAAAAACGGGTCACAACTCCTGCAGCTCTGTCGCATGCTGGGTATGTACACAGACAATGGTAGGTTTCGAGGGGACTCCTACGGTAGGTACACCTATAGCTCATCTCTTGGCAGTAGTACTGTAGATTACTTTATCTCTGACCTCAACCCAGAGTCTCTCAGAGCGTTCACAGTCAGCCCACTGACACCCCTATCAGACCACAGCAAAATCACAGTCTACTTGAACAGAGCAATACTCAATTACGAGGCATCGAAGTCAAACAAACTGTATACTATTAAGAGATGCTATAGATGGAAGGAATATAGTTTAGAAACCTACCAAACAACTATTGGCCAACAACAAATCCAATCCCTCCTAGACAACTTCCTGGACAATTTTTTTTATTGTAATAGTGAAGGTTTAAACTTAGCAGTAGGAAGCCTATTCTGTCGGTAACTAATCAAATTTGTCTCCACTTTTGTGGATTGTGGTGATCAGGCTTTGGTTTAAAATATTAATGTTGTAGAATATGCGTCAGCAGCAATCTCGGGAAATAATCGTCTGCATTATCATTAACAGCAGACTCCAATATTTAGCTTTTTTACCAAAATACCATATGACAGACCACGCATACCCTTATTGACAAACAAAACAAAACAAAAGTAAAGTATTTTCATGCTTTTGTTGATTTCAAAAAAGCTTTTGACTCAATTTGGCATGAGGGTCTGCTATACAAATTGATGGAAAGTGGTGTTGGGGGAAAAACATATGACATTATAAAATCCATGTACACAAACAACAAGTGTGCGGTTAAAATTGGCAGTAAACACACAGAATTCTTTCGTCAGAGCCGTGGGGTGAGACAGGGATACAGCTTAAGACCCACCCTCTTCAACATATATATCAACGAATAAGCGAGGGCACTAGAACAGTCTGCAGCACCAGGCCTCACCCTACTAGAATCTGAAGTCAAATGTCTACTGTTTGCTGAGGATCTGGTGCTTCTGTCACCAACCAAGGAGGGCCTACAGCAGCACCTATATCTTCTGCACAGATTCTGTCAGACCTGGGCCCTGCCAGACCTGGGCCCTGCCAGACCTGGGCCCTGCCAGACCTGGGCCCTGCCAGACCTGGGCCCTGCCAGACCTGGGCCCTGCCAGACCTGGGCCCTGCCAGACCTGGGCCCTGTCAGACCTGGGCCCTGCCAGACCTGGGCCCTGCCAGACCTGGGCCCTGCCAGACCTGGGCCCTGTCAGACCTGGGCCCTGCCAGACCTGGGCCCTGCCAGACCTGGGCCCTCACAGTAAATCTCAATAAAACAAAAATAATGGTGTTCCAAAAAAGGTCCAGTTGTCAGGACAACAAATGTAAATTCCATCTAGACACTGTTGCCCTAGAGCACACAAACAACTATACATACCTTGATCCTAAACATTAGCTCCACAGGTAACTTCCACAAAGCTGTGAACGAGCTGAGAGACAAGGCAAGAAGGGCCTACTATACCATGAAATTAGACATATCAATTAGGATCTGTCTGAAAATATTTCATTCAGTTATAAACTCAGCAATAAAAGAAATGTCCCTTTTTCAGGACCCTGTCTTTCAAAGATAATCCATAAAAATCCAAATAACTTCACATTTCTTCATTGTAAAGGGTTTAAACACTGTTTCCCATGCTTGTTCAATGAACCATAAACAAATAATGTACATGCACCTGTGGAACCGTCGTTAAGACACTAACAGCTTACAGACGGTAGGCAGTTAAGGTCAGAGTTCTGAAAACTTAAGACACTAAAGAGGACTTTCTACTGACTCTGAAAAACACCAAAAGAAAGATGCTCAGGGTCCCTGCTCATCTGCGTGAACGTGAGGGCTAGGGCCATTCCCCCCAGAAATGTCTGGGAACTTGCAGGTGCCTTGGTGGAAGAGTGGGGTAACATCTCACAGCAAGAAATGGCAAATCTGGTGCAGTTCATGAGGAGGAGATGCACTGCAGTACTTAATGCAGCTGGTGGCCACACCAGATACTGATTGTTACTTTTGATTTAGACCCCCCCTTTGTTCAGGGACACATTATTCCATTTCTGTTAGTCACATGTCTGTGGAACTTGTTCAGTTTATGTCTCAGTTGTTGAATCTTATGTTCATACAAATATTTACACATGTTAAGTTTGCTGAAAATAAACGCAGTTGACAGTGAGAGGACGTTCCTTTTTTTGCTGAGTTTAGAACCCATTGCCCTTTATGGTTGTGAGGTCTGGTGTCCAGTCACCGACCGAGAATTCACAAAATGGGACAAACACCAAATTGAGACTCTGCATGCAGAATTCTGCAAAAATGTAATCCGTGTAACACGTTAAACATCAAACAAACATCAAACAATGCATGCAGAGCAGAATTAGGCCAATATCCGCTAATTATCAAAATCCAGAAAAGAGCCGTTAAATTCTACAACCACCTAAAAGGAAGCGATTCCAAAACCTTCCATAACAAAGCCATCACCTATAGAGAGATTAACCTGGAGAAGAGTCCCCTAAGCAAGCTAGTCCTGGGGCTCTGTTCACAAACACAAACAGACCCCATAGAGCCCCAGGACAGCAACACAACTAGACCCAACCAAATCATAAGAAAACAAAAAGATAATTACTTGACACATTGGAAAGAATTAACAAAAAAACAGAGCAAACTAGAATGCTATTTGGCCCTAAACAGAGAGGACACAGTGGCAGAATACCTGACCACTGTGACTGACCCAAACTTAAGGAAAGCTTTGACTATGTACAGACTCAGTGAGCATAGCCTTGCTATTGAGAAAGGCCGCCGTAGGCAGACATGGCTCTCAAGAGAAGACAGGCTATGTGCACACTGCCCACAAAATGAGGTGGAAACTGAGCTGCACTTCCTAACCTCCTGCCCAATGTATGACCATATTAGAGAGACATATTTCCCTCAGATTACACAGATCCACAAAGAATTTGAAAACAAATCCAATTTTGATAAACTCCCATATCTACTGGGTGAAATACCACAGTGTTCCATCACAGCAGCAAGATTTGTGACCTGTTGCCACAAGAAAAGGGCAACCAGTGAAGAACAAACACCATTGTAAATACAACCCATATTTATGCTTATTTATTTTAACTTGTGTGCTTTAACCATTTGTACATTGTTACAACACTGTATATATATAATATAACATTTGTAATGTCTTTATTGTTTTGAAACTTCTGTATGTGTAATGTTTACTGTTAATTTGTATTGTTTATTTCACTTTTGTATAATATCTACCTCACTTGCTTTGGCAATGTTAACACATGTTTCCCATGCCAATAAAGCCCCTTGAATTGAATTGAATTGAATTGAGAAAGAGAGAGGTAGAGAGAGAGAGAGAGAGACAGAGAGAGAGAGAGATGCAGAGGGAGAGAGGTAGAGAGAGAGAGAGAAAGAGAGAGACAGAGACAGAGACAGAGGTAGAGAGAGAAAAATGCAGAGATCCAGAAAATGCCTGAGCACAGCACAGCCCCCTCCCCATCAGCCAATCACATGGCCCATCAGTCAGCTAATTGATGATATCTCCATCGTCTTCACTTCCCTTCCCTCCCCAGTCCCCTATAATTGCAGAGCTGTTTAGAGAGGTCAAATCATTATTTATGAAATATTGGAGTAACAAATGGCAGAGTAGATATTAAGGAGAGGGATGTCTGAGATCAGACAGAGTTGGACGGGTCTGCCATGTCCCCTGCGGGCCGCCTGCCCAGCAAGCCTTCCAGCCTGGAGGGGGAAAACCTGCAGTCATCACAAAGTGGATGTATTTACAGCTCCCTCTGACCCACTCACCAATCAGAGGGAGGAACGGCGGTCACTAGGCGGGTGAAAAACAACTGTGTTTGTGTTTGAGAATACACTGCTAATCAGAATCCCTCAGAGAGAGAGAGAGAGAGAGAGAGACATTCTATACCAGAACCACTCAAAGTAGAGACACATTCTATACCAGAACCACTCAACGTAGAGACATATTCTATACCAGAACCACTCAACGTAGAGACACATTCTAGACCAGAACCACTCAACGTAGAGACACATTCTATACCAGAACCACTCAACGTAGAGACATATTCTATACCAGAACCACTCAACGTAGAGACACATTCTAGACCAGAACCACTCAACGTAGAGACACATTCTAGACCAGAACCACTCAACGTAGAGACACATTCTAGACCAGAACCACTCAACGTAGAGACACATTCTATACCAGAACCACTCGACGTAGAGACACATTCTATACCAGAACCACTCGACGTAGAGACACATTCTATACCAGAACCACTCAACGTAGAGACACATTCTATACCAGAACCACTCAACGTAGAGACATATTCTAGACCAGAACCACTCAACGTAGAGACACATTCTAGACCAGAACCACTCGATGTAGAGACATATTCTAGACCAGAACCACTCAACGTAGAGACACATTCTAGACCAGAACCACTCAACGTAGAGACACATTCTAGACCAGAACCACTCGATGTAGAGACATATTCTAGACCAGAACCACTTTTAAGATTTTAATTTTTAATTTGTAAAAATGTCTAAAAACAATATAACACTTTTACATTATGGGGTGTTGTGTGTAGGCCAGTGACAAATTCTCAATTTAATTCATTTTAAATTCAGGCTGTTACACAACAAAATGTGGGATAAGTCAAGGGGTGTGAATACTTTCTGAAGGCCACTGTATTTGTCTATTCCTGCAACCAGTCACTGTTCAGCCCTGTTTACATGTATATCCTGCTACCAGTCACTATTCAGCCCTGTTTAAATGTATATCCTGCTACCAGTCACTATTCAGCCCTGTTTACCTGTATATCCTGCTACCAGTCACTATTCAGCCCTGTTTACATGTATATCCTGCTACCAGTCACTATTCAGCCCTGTTTACATGTATATCCTGCTACCAGTCACTGTTCAGCCCTGTTTACATGTGTATCCTGCTACCAGTCACTATTCAGCCCTGTTTACATGTGTATCCTGCTACCAGTCACTATTCAGCCCTGTTTACATGTATATCCTGCTACCAGTCACTATTCAGCCCTGTTTACCTGTATATCCTGCTACCAGTCACTATTCAGCCCTGTTTAAATGTTTATCCTGCTACCAGTCACTATTCAGCCCTGTTTACCTGTATATCCTGCTACCAGTCACTATTCAGCCCTGTTTACATGTATATCCTGCTACCAGTCACTATTCAGCCCTGTTTACATGTATATCCTGCTACCAGTCACTGTTCAGCCCTGTTTACATGTGTATCCTGCTACCAGTCACTATTCAGCCCTGTTTACATGTATATCCTGCTACCAGTCACTATTCAGCCCTGTTTACATGTATATCCTGCTACCAGTCACTGTTCAGCCCTGTTTACATGTGTATCCTGCTACCAGTCACTATTCAGCCCTGTTTACATGTGTATCCTGCTACCAGTCACTATTCAGCCCTGTTTACATGTATATCCTGCTACCAGTCACGTTTTATGTATAAACCCACCTCAACCACTCCAGAACCCCTGGACATTGAATAAGGTACTGACCTGTATATACAACCACTCCAGAACCCCTGGACATTGAATAAGGTACTGACCTGTATATACAACCACTCCAGAACCCCTGGACATTGAATAAGGTACTGACCTGTATATACAACCACTCCAGAACCCCTGGACATTGAATACGGTACTGACCTGTATATACAACCACTCCAGTACCCCTGGACATTGAATAAGGTACTGACCTGTATATACAACCACTCCAGTACCCCTGGACATTGAATAAGGTACTGACCTGTATATACAACCACTCCAGAACCCCTGGACATTGAATAAGGTTCTGGTACTGACCTGTATATACAACCACTCCAGAACCCCTGGACATTGAATAAGGTACTGACCTGTATATACAACCACTCCAGTACCCCTGCACATTGAATAAGGTACTGACCTGTATATACAACCACTCCAGTACCCCTGGACACTGAATAAGGTACTGACCTGTATATACAACCACTCCAGTACCCCTGGACACTGAATAAGGTACTGACCTGTATATACAACCACTCCAGAACCCCTGGACACTGAATAAGGTACTGACCTGTATATACAACCACTCCAGTACCCCTGGACATTGAATAAGGTACTGACCTGTATATACAACCACTCCAGTACCCCTGGACACTGAATAAGGTACTGACCTGTATATACAACCACTCCAGTACCCCTGGACACTGAATAAGGTACTGACATGAACCTGTTGTTGGTGAACATAGGTGACTCAGAGTCTGATATTACTCAACACTCGTGATGTCCTGTCTTATTAGTAATCACCTCTAGTCCCTTTATGTGTTGTTTGTCAGAGCCATCTCCAGGCCCCCTCTCTCTCTCTCTATCGTCACAGATACGGGTCATGAAGGAGCCTGACTTACAGATCTAACCCAGCTCCTATCACAGAGAAATAGAGGGAGAGAAAGACTGTCCCCCGAAACAGTCATGGAAGCAGTAAACAGTAAATACACGATTTGAACACAGCCAATCAGAGATCCTGATTCACAGCTAAGTCATAAGGGACATGTGTCACAATTGGCACTGATTGGTTGGCCTTATAGACCCCGGCCAAGGAGTCGTCCATTGTGGACGGGGAAACATGCGCCTCCTAACAACACACACACACAGCACTGATTACATTACCAAGGGTGGTTATGATATGTGTATTCCTGTATGTTGACCTTTGACCCGATCAAATACGACCAGCCTGATTCCAGTGTCCTCCATTACTCTGAAACAGGACTGGTGTCTGGCAACTGCCTTTCTTGTCTAATGATCTGTCATCGTTATTTTTTGCCCTATATAATAAACTATATAATAAACTATATAATAAACTATATAATAAACTATATAATAAACTATATAATAAACGATAATGCTGTTGACGTCTTGTTTTTTGGGTTAGCTGAAGCCCTCAATTGCTAGCTAGCTGGTTTGTTTTGAATATTTAGCTAGCAGGAATCTTAGCTAGTCAGTTCGAGTTGAAACATTATTGAAAGCAAGCTGGCAACACGCATCAAACGTGTCGTAAGGTTTACTTGATTATGAGCTAGCTAGCTAGTTGGCTAACACGTTGGGAGAGGCTATGTGTATAGCTAGTTACCTCAAAGTATCATAGCCTAGTATCATGGCAGCATAGCCTATCAAATAATGTAGCTAGCTAGCTATAAACAAAATGTAGCTACTCCTCAGCCCGCGGTGTATATATGTATAACAAATATGAATTTGTTCTTAACTAAATTTGCCTAGTTAAATAAAGGTTCAATCAAAAAAATAAAAATGGAAGCCCATTATTCACTCTTATTAGCCCAGTGAATTATTGTACCACATGTCCACATGGCAAGGGGGCGGACCACACCGTATTGCCTCTGAGCAATTGGCCATCATTGTCATAATGCTACATTGTCGGTTGTTTAAAAATAATAGCTTTTTTTTTTAAGTGAGGGCGCGAGACTTCAGTAATGACCTTCCGTTCCTCTCGTTTCTAGCAAGGGAACACATCTCCCTCGCTCCATTTACACATGTTCTCCAATGACAAAATCTCTTGAGTTTTCTGTTATCGAAAGAGACCCCCTGTTGTCTGTGTGTTTCAGAACACCCTGGAGTCCTGTAACATCTGCAGTAAACCCATCATGGAGCGTATCCTGCGGGCGACAGGGAAGGCCTACCACCCCCACTGCTTCACCTGTGTGGTGTGTCAACGCAGCCTGGACGGTATCCCCTTCACTGTGGACGCTGCCAACCACATCCACTGCATCGACGACTTCCACAAGTAAGGGGGCTGCCGCAAAACACACACTCACACACACACACACACACACACACCCAAGTATGTTCATTTCATTGGCTAATAAATGGCCTGTACATTAAGTTGTGAAGAGAAACAGAAGTTAAAAGGTCTGACCTCACGTTCAGAAAGTAAACGAGTCTTGTGAAGTAAAAAAAACCTGCTGGTTAATTCCTCATGACGAAGTTAACATAGCAGGGGTAGAAAGACGCCTGAGCAGAGTCCACACTTGTGTTTTTCAGGTGAAACAGAAGTTAGGTTGAAAATACTGTGTCCCTGAACACCAGAAACATTCACTTTCTACCAACGCCGCTAACGGTGTGACAAGCCTGACTTCAACAAAGCGGTCTTTGGTCGCGTTCCCCTGCTCAGACGTTGCACACATCAACCAATGGTTGCGTGCCACGTCATCATCTGTGTCATCAACTGACAGATTGCTATAACATATGATGGGGTTAACTGATATGTAAAATACTTATCCAGGCGCTGTAATATCTGGCGTCAGCAGAAGATTGCACCCTTTATTTCAACGAACAGATGAGGCTGTTTTCACCAACCCACCAACCAACTCACTTCCTGGTTCTGAGCCAATCACAAAGCCATCACCCACCTCACTTCCTGGTTCTGAGCCAATCACAAAGCCACCACCCACATCACTTCCGGGTTCTGAGCCAATCACAAAGCCACCACCCATCTCACTTTTCTGGTTCTGAGACAATCACCAAGCCACCTCACTTCTTGATTCTGATGTATGTCTTTAGTTCAGTCACCTGCAGTTAGAATATCACTAATTGATTACACAGTTTATTTGTATTCATATGTACATTCAAATGTTTTCTCTCCCCCTCCACTCTGTCTCTCTCCCCCTCCCCTCTGTCTCTCTCCCCCTCCCCTCTGTCTCTCTCTCCCCCTTACATCTCTCTCCTCTCTCTTTCCCCCTTACATCTCTCTCCCACTCTCCTCTGTCTCTCTTTCTCTCCTTCCTCTCTCCCCATCTTCACTATCTCTCTCCTCTCTCTCAATCTCCTCTGTTTCTCTTCCCCTCCTCTCTCTCTCCCCCTCCCCACTGTCCTCTCTCCCCATTACATCTCTCTCCCTCTCTCTCCTTCACTCTGTCTCTATCTCCCCCTCCCCTCTGTCTCTCTCCCTCTCCCCTCTGTCTCTCTCTCCTCTCTTTCTCTCCCCTTCCCCTCTCCTCTCTCTCTCTCCCCTCCCCTCTGTCTCTCTCTCATCCCTCTCCCCCCTCCCCTCTGTCTCTCTCTCCTCTCTCTCTTCCCCTTCCCTCTACTCCTCTGTCTTTCCCCTCCTCCCCCATTAGGAAGTTTGCCCCTCGTTGCTGTGTGTGTTCTGAGCCCATCATGCCAGCTCCAGGCCAGGAGGAGACTGTTCGTATCGTGGCCTTGGATCGAGACTTCCACGTGCAGTGTTACCGCTGTGAGGTGTGTATATACAGTGTTATCTCTGTGAGGTGTGTTTGTATTTTTCAATGTCAGTATGTCTATCCTCACCTCCATGTATAATGTATGATAGTCCTCACCTCCATGTATAATGAATGATAGTCCTCACCTCCATGTGTAATGAATGATAGTCCTCACCTCCATGTATAATGTATGATAGTCCTCACCTCCATGTATAATGAATGATAGTCCTCACCTCCACGTATAATGAATGATAGTCCTCACCTCCATGTATAATGTATGATAGTCCTCACCTCCATGTATAATGAGTGATAGTCCTCACCTCCATGTATAATGTATGATAGTCCTCACCTCCATGTATAATGTATGATAGTCCTCACCTCCATGTATAATGAATGATAGTCCTCACCTCCATGTATAATGTATGATAGTCCTCACCTCCATGTATAATGAATGATAGTCCTCACCTCCATGTATAATGAATGATAGTCCTCACCTCCATGTATAATGTATGATAGTCCTCACCTCCATGTATAATGAATGATAGTCCTCACCTCCATGTATAATGTATGATAGTCCTCACCTCCATGTATAATGAGTGATAGTCCTCACCTCCATGTATAATGTATGATAGTCCTCACCTCCATGTATAATGAATGATAGTCCTCACCTCCATGTATAATGTATGATAGTCCTCACCTCCATGTATAATGAATGATAGTCCTCACCTCCATGTATAATGAATGATAGTCCTCACCTCCATGTATAATGTATGATAGTCCTCACCTCCATGTATAATGAATGATAGTCCTCACCTCCATGTATAATGTATGATAGTCCTCACCTCCATGTATAATGAGTGATAGTCCTCACCTCCATGTATAATGTATGATAGTCCTCACCTCCATGTATATTGTATGATAGTCCTCACCTCCATGTATAATGTATGATAGTCCTCACCTCCATGTATAATGTATGATAGTCCTCACCTCCATGTATAATGAATGATAGTCCTCACCTCCATGTATAATGAATGATTGTCCTCACCTCCATGTATAATGTATGATAGTCCTCACCTCCATGTATAATGTATGATAGTCCTCACCTCCATGTATAATGTATGATAGTCCTCACCTCCATGTATAATGAATGATAGTCCTCACCTCCATGTATAATGTATGATAGTCCTCACCTCCATGTGTAATGAATGATAGTCCTCACCTCCATGTATAATGTATGATAGTCCTCACCTCCATGTGTAACGAATGATAGTCCTCACCTCCATGTGTGATGTATGATAGTCCTCACCTCCATGTATAATGAATGATAGTCCTCACCTCCATGTATAATGAATGATAGTCCTCACCTCCATGTATAATGAATGATAGTCCTCACCTCCATGTATAATGAATGATAGTCCTCACCTCCATGTATAATGTATGATAGTCCTCACCTCCATGTATAATGTATGATAGTCCTCACCTCCATGTATAATGAATGATAGTCCTCACCTCCATGTATAATGTATGATAGTCCTCACCTCCATGTATAATGAATGATAGTCCTCACCTCCATGTATAATGAATGATAGTCCTCACCTCCATGTATAATGAATGATAGTCCTCACCTCCATGTATAATGAATGATAGTCCTCACCTCCATGTATAATGAATGATAGTCCTCACCTCCATGTATAATGAATGATAGTCCTCACCTCCATGTATAATGAATGATAGTCCTCACCTCCATGTATAATGTATGATAGTCCTCACCTCCATGTATAATGAATGATAGTCCTCACCTCCATGTATAATGAGTGATAGTCCTCACCTCCATGTATAATGTATGATAGTCCTCACCTCCATGTATAATGAATGATAGTCCTCACCTCCATGTATAATGAGTGATAGTCCTCACCTCCATGTATAATGTATGATAGTCCTCACCTCCATGTATAATGAATGATAGTCCTCACCTCCATGTATAATGAATGATAGTCCTCACCTCCATGTATAATGTATGATAGTCCTCACCTCCATGTATAATGAATGATAGTCCTCACCTCCATGTATAATGAGTGATAGTCCTCACCTCCATGTATAATGTATGATAGTCCTCACCTCCATGTATAATGAATGATAGTCCTCACCTCCATGTATAATGAGTGATAGTCCTCACCTCCATGTATAATGAGTGATAGTCCTCACCTCCATGTATAATGTATGATAGTCCTCACCTCCATGTATAATGAATGATAGTCCTCACCTCCATGTATAATGAGTGATAGTCCTCACCTCCATGTATAATGTATGATAGTCCTCACCTCCATGTATAATGAATGATAGTCCTCACCTCCATGTATAATGAGTGATAGTCCTCACCTCCATGTATAATGTATGATAAAGCATTGAGGCGGGATCTATTTCCAGCCATCCACTCTGGTCACCTTTATGGTCTCCCCTCTGCTAGCTGAAAATAGCTTTGTTCCCTGTGTGCATCCTAGCCAAGCCATGCACACAGACTCACAAAACACTGATGTCTTTGTTCATGTGTATCAGGACTTCGTGTGTGTGTGTGCCTGTGTGTAGACTAGTATCCTTGTGTGTGAGATGCGCAGGTGTGTGTAACCATATCATGTGTGTGTGTGTGTGTGTGTGTGTGTGTGTGTGTGTGTGTGTGTGTGTGTGTGTGTGTGTGTGTGTGTGTGTGTGTGTGTGTGTGTGTGTGTGTGTGTGTGTGTGTGTGTGTGTGTGTGTGTGTGTGTGTGTGTGTGTGTGTGTGTGTGTGTGTGTGTGTGTGTGTGTGTGTGTGTGTGTGTGTGTGTGTGTGTATGTGTCTGTGTCTGTGTCTCTGTGTGTGTTTCTGTGACTGTGTGGCTGTGACTGTGTGTGTGTGTGTGTTTGTGTGTGTGTGTGTGTGTGTGTTTCTGTGTGTGTGTGTGTGTGTGTGTGTGTGTGTGTGTGTGTGTGTGTGTGTGTGTGTGTGTGTGTGTGTGTGTGTGTGTGTGTGTGTGTGTGTGTGTGTGTGTGTGTGTGTGTGTGTGTGTGTGTGTGTGTGTGTGTGTGTGTCTGCGTGTCTCTCTCTCTCTCTTCAGGACTGTGGCTCTCTGCTCTCTGAAGGGGACAACCAGGGCTGTTACCCTCTGGACGGCCACGTTCTCTGTAAGAGCTGTAACACCAGCCGTATCCAGGACCTGACCTTCAAATCCACCACTGACCTCTGAACCCCAGATACCCTGCTGTTCTCGCTAGCTGCTCCCCTAGCCCTGCCTACTGCCTGGCTGGCTGACTTCAGCACACACACACACACACACACACACACACACACACATATATATATATATATATAGAGGCACACACACATAAAGAGGCATACACACATACGTATACACACACTAAGCCAGCTTCTCTCTTGCACACACACCTATGAACATTATAAAAAATATGAATATTATGAAATTGCTAAACAAGGGGATAAACAACGATGTGATGTCCCTGAAATGATGACGATCTCGGTACAAGCAGCACTGAAGAGGTGGCCTGATGTCTCATCCTTACAACTGTATCGTCATCATGTATAAACCTCTAAAATGTACATGTTTCCCTTGTAGTCATTTAGCGGCAGACGCTGTTATTCAGAGAGACGTAGAGTCCAGATAAACCTCTAGTATCCATGGCCTCGGCGTTTTGCCTTGTTGCCTTGTTGCCTTGTTGCCTTGTTGCCTTGTTGCCTTGTTGCCTTGTTGCGTTCTTGCCTGTTGCCTTGTGCCTTGTTGCCTTGTTGCCTTGTTGCCTTGGGCCTTGTTGCCTTGTTGCCTTGTTGCCTTGTTGCCTTGTTGCCTTGGGCCTTGTTGCCTTGGGCCTTGTTGCCTTGGGCCTTGTTGCCTTGTTGCCTTGGGCCTTGTAGTTGATGGAGTCTAGCTAGACTGGCGGGGTCAGTCTGTCTCAGGACTTGGCATCTCATGTTGTCACCTACAGGTATACGTCAGCGGCGGTAGGCCTACGTCAAGAAGACCAAGTCGGTCATTCCGATGTGCTCCTGATGACTGTTCTGTTCCCCCTTGGATGTGGCCCAAATTGTTCCCTGTTCCCTATAGAGGTCATAACGGACCGATAGGGCTCTGATGCACATGTATTTCACTACATAAGGAATAGAGTGTTGTTTGGGAATGACTGACTGCCTCTGGTCTGTTTCAACACAGTGTTTAAACCTCGAGTTGATGTCTGTGCCCCCAGCCAAAATCAAATTAACATAATAAACAAAATCTGTCTGTTTAAGAAAGACATATGTTTATTTTATTTTTGGGGGGGGGGTTGCATGCGTCTCAATCCACCACATCTGCCGATGTCACGCATCCGTGGTGAAAGGTGGCAGAGATACAGTAGAGTCTCTCAGACCGGGAGACATCTGTAGCGTCCCAACGGTTTGGCGTGCAAACCAATAGGACCTTTTTAAGGAAAGATGAGAGTCTCACGAACACGATGGTGTTCTCCGATTGGCTCTACGACCCACACCAGCTTCACGGGACTCGTCCGATATACCAACGTCTGCCTTTAGCATCCCAACAGTTTGTTTTGCTGTATGAATCTGTTATTCAAATCGGTTTTTATGGGCTAATAGCAGTAAGAACAAATTCAATATTTCATAAAATAATTGTTAGTTATGATTTTTTTTAATATATATTTTTAGAGTCGTCCTAAATTTAAAATAACCTAATGATTTTTTTTCACCTTTATTTAACCAGGTAGGCAAATTGAGAACACGTTCTCATTTACAATTGTGACCTGGCAATTGATCATTGGTAATGATCATTGGTATGACCATCTTAAAACAATTCTATATGACCATCTTAAAACAATTCCATATGACCATCTTAAAACAATTCCATATGACCATCTTAAAACAATTCCATATGTTAGAATAGAAGAAGCCCAAGCCCCGGGCCCTTAGACCTTAAGGGGTTTAATTAAAGAGACCCAACACATTGACGTCGAAATTGGACGTCTATCCATGTCCTGATGACATTGGGAAACGCTTTCAAAACCGGCGACTAGGTGCAACAGTGAGCGGTATTACCAGCAAGGCTTGGGTTTTGAGGCGTTGTGGAAAGAGGTGCTGGATAGGCGTAATCCCATATCAGCCAATGGTTGGTTTGTTTTGGAAGGGAGGAGGGATTTAACCCTGTCCCAAACCTTAACCCTGTCCCAAACCTTAATCCTATCCCAAACCTTAACACTATCCCAAACCTTAACCCTATCCCAAACCTTAACCCTATCCCAAACCTTAACCCTATCCCAAACCTTAACCCTATCCGAAACCTTAATCCTATCCCAAACCTTAATCCTATCCCAAACCTTAACCCTATCCCAAACCTTAACCCTATCCCAAACCTTAACCTTAACCCTATCCCAAACCTTAACCCTATCCCAAACCTTAATCCTTTCCCAAACCTTAACCCTATCCCAAACCTACCCTATCCCAAACCTTAACCCTATCCCAAACCTTAACCCTATCCCAAACCTTAACCCTATCCCAAACCTTAACCCTATCCCAAACCTTAACCCTATCCCAAACCTTAACCCTATCCCAAACCTTAACCCTATCCCAAACCTTAACCCTATCCCAAACCTTAATCCTATCCCAAACCTTAACCCTATCCCAAACCTTAACCCTATCCCAAACCTTAACCCTATCCCAAACCTTAACCCTATCCCAAACCTTAATCCTATCCCAAACCTTAACCCTGTCCCAAACCTTAACCCTATCCCAAACCTTAACCCTATCCCAAACCTTAACCCTATCCCAAACCTTAACCCTATCCCAAACCTTAACCCTATCCCAAACCTTAACCCTATCCCAAACCTTAACCCTATCCCAAACCTTAACCCTATCCCAAACCTTAACCCTATCCCAAACCTTAACCCTATCCCAAACCTTAACCCTGTCCCAAACCTTAACCCTATCCCAAACCTTAACCCTATCCCAAACCTTAACCCTATCCCAAACCTTAACCCTGTCCCAAATCTTAACCCTATCCCAAACCTTAACCCTATCCCAAACCTTAACCCAATACCTTAAACTATTTGGAAAAAGTGGTTCAACTTAATGTTTTAACCCTATCCCAAACCTTAACCCTGTCCCAAACCTTAACCTTTTACCTTAATCATTCGGAATGAGTGACTAAACTTAACCCTTAACTTTGAAAATGTACGTTTGGAGCAACTCTGAAATGTGTAATATGGAGGACGTGGATAAATGTCTAATTCTGCAGTGAGACCGTGAGAGCTTGTTGGGAGAAGAGACTGACTGACTGATGGCCTGCCTGACTGACTGTCTGACTGACGGCCTGCCTGTCTGACTGACTGTCTGACTGACTGCCTGCCTGCCTGACTGACTGACTCTGTCTGACTGACTCTGTCTGACTGACTGACTGACTGACTGTCTGTCTGACTGACTGACTGACGGCCTGCCTGCCTGACTGACTGACTGACTCTGTCTGACTGACTCTGTCTGACTGACTGACTAACTGACTGACTGGCTGTCTGACTGACTGTCTGATGGCCTGCCTGTCTGACTGACTGTCTGACTGACTGACTGACTGCCTGCCTGACTGACTGTCTGACGGCCTGCCTGCCGGCCTGCCTGCCTGCCTGACTGTCTGACTGTTCAGTAGTGCCAAACCTGTTATATTTAGCCTGACTGACAGTCTGTTTGTGCGATCATGCCAGCTAGTTGTCACTCATTGTCGTGCCAAATAAGGACAGCAATGGAATAGGAAATAACACCAACAGATCTGGGACCAGGCTAGATGAGGCTAGATGAGATACAGATCTGGGACCAGGCTAGATGAGGCTAGATGAGATACAGATCTGGGACCAGGCTAGATGAGGCTAGATGAGATACAGATCTGGGACCAGGCTAGATGAGGCTAGATGAGATACAGATCTGGGACCAGGCTATGTTCGGTGGGATTTCAACACAGACAGAGAGCAAGCCTCACAGCAATTAGCTTCTAATTAGCAGAATTAGTATAGAAACGTTTTAAAATGCAAGTCAATATAAGAAAATATATCTCGCAGATTTACTTGGTATATTCACAGTGCCTTCAGAAAGTGTTCACACCCCTTGACTTTCTCCAAAATTGTGTTTAAAAATGAAGTGGAATTATGTTTTTTTTTTTTATGTTTACAAATTAATAAAAAATTAAAAGCTGAAATGTCTTGACTCAATAAGTATTCAATGGCTAGTTTAAATACATTTGCTTAACAAGTCACATAATGAGTTGCATTGATTCACTCTGTGTGCAATAATACTGTTTAATATGATTTTTGAATGACTACCTCATCTCTGTAACCCCCACATACAATTATCTGTAAGGCATAGCTGTGGGAAGTAGTTACAGGCCTATAAAAGGTCCACTGCAATACTTTTGTGAAAAACATTTTTTTTTAAACAGTACATACAGTACCAGTCAAAAGTTTAGACACAACTACTCATTAAAGGTTTTAGTTTATTTTTACTATTTTCTACATTGTAGAATAATAGTGAAGACATTACAACTATGAAATAACCCATATGGAATCATGTAGTAACTAAAAAAAGTTATAAAAAAAATCTAAATATATGATATATTTGAGATTCTTCAAAGTAGCCACCCTTTGCCTTGATGACAGCTTTGCAAAATCTTGTTATTCTCTCAACCAGCTTCACCTGGAATGCTTTTCCAACAGTCTTGAAGGAGTTCCCACATATGCTGAGCACTTGTTGGCTGCTTTTCCTTCACTCTGCGGTCCAACTCATTCCAAACCATCTCAATTGGGTTGAGGTCGGGGGATTGTGGAGGCCAGGTCATCTGTTGCAGCACCATCACTCTCCTTCTTGGTCAAATAGCCCATACACAGCCTGGAGGTGTGTTTTGGGTCATTGTCCTGTTTAAAAACAAGTGATTGTCCCACTAAGCCCAAACCAGATGGGATGGCATATCACTGCAGAATGCTGTGGTCGCCATACGGGTTAAGTGTGTCTTGAATTCTAAATAAATCACAGACGGTGTCACCAGCAAAGCACCCCCAAACCATCACACCTCCTCCTCCATGCTTCACAGTGGGAACCACACATGCGGAGATCATCCGTTCACCTAGTCTGTGTCTCACAAAGACACAGCGGTTGGAACCAAAAATCTCAAATTTGGACCCATCAGACCAAAGGACAGATTTCCACCGGTCTAATGTCCATTGCTTATGTTTCTTGGCCCAAGTAAGTCTCGTATTCTTATTGGTGTCCTTTAGTAGTGGTTTCTTTGCAGCAATTCGACCATGAAGGCCTGATTAACACAGTCTCCTCTGAACAGTTGATGTTGAGATGTGTCTGTTACTTGAACTCTGTGAAGCATTTATTTGGGCTGCAATTTCTGAGGCTGGTAACTCTAATGAACACATCCTCTGCAGCAGAGGTAACGCTGGCTCTTTCTATCCTGTGGCGGTCCTCATGAGAGACAGTTTTATCATAGTGCTTGATGGTTTTTGCGACTGCACTTGAAGAAACGTTCAAAGTTCTTGAAATGTTCCGTATTGACTGACCTTCATGTCTTAAAGGGGAATGGAAACACTAGGATTTAGAACACCAGCTAACTGTAACTGTAAATCCCCATATTGACATTGTTGCAAGAGACAACATTTTGGAACTTCCACAAAATGGCTGAATTTACTGAGTAGCTCCCGAGTCTGAGAAGGAATTTATTTACAGAGGCTGAAATTATGTTAGTTAGGGAGACAATAAACCTACTGAAGACATTCATGTTTGAGCCGATCGTTGCCCTCAGATCAAAGAGTACGTTCTCCTAGCAGTAACAACACAGACCTGCTGCCTGAAACACCTCAGCTAGAGGTTCGGCGTAGCCAAATACAAACTGGTGTGAGTGGGGATGCTGCCAGGTAATGGCTAGAGGAGGAGTGTTGTAGAGAGATGGTGATGTATTACACAGGTAATGGCTAGAGGAGGAGTGTTGTAGAGAGATGGTGATGTATTACACAGGTAATGGCTAGAGGAGGAGTGTTGTAGAGAGATGGTGATGTATTACACAGGTAATGGCTAAAGGAGGAGTGTGTTGTAGAGAGATGGTGATGTATTACACAGGTAATGGCTAGAGGAGGAGTGTGTTGTAGAGAGATGGTGATGTATTACACAGGTAATGGCTAGAGGAGGAGTGTTGTAGAGAGATGGTGATGTATTACACAGGTAATGGCTAGAGGAGGAGTGTGTTGTAGAGAGATGGTGATGTATTACACAGGTAATGGCTAGAGGAGGAGTGTGTTGTAGAGAGATGGTGATGTATTACACAGGTAATGGCTAGAGGAGGAGTGTTGTAGAGAGATGGTGATGTATTACACAGGTAATGGCTAGAGGAGGAGTGTGTTGTAGAGAGATGGTGATGTATTACACAGGTAATGGCTAGAGGAGGAGTGTGTTGTAGAGAGATGGTGATGTATTACACAGGTAATGGCTAGAGGAGGAGTGTGTTGTAGAGAGATGGTGATGTATTACACAGGTAATGGCTAGAGGAGGAGTGTGTTGTAGAGAGATGGTGATGTATTACACAGGTAATGGCTAGAGGAGGAGTGTGTTGTAGAGAGATGGTGATGTATTACACAGGTAATGGCTAGAGGAGGAGTGTGTTGTAGAGAGATGGTGATGTATTACACAGGTAATGGCTAGAGGAGGAGTGTGTTGTAGAGAGATGGTGATGTATTACACAGGTAATGGCTAGAGGAGGAGTGTGTTGTAGAGAGATGGTGATGTATTACACAGGTAATGGCTAGAGGAGGAGTGTGTTGTAGAGAGATGGTGATGTATTACACAGGTAATGGCTAGAGGAGGAGTGTGTTGTAGAGAGATGGTGATGTATTACACAGGTAATGGCTAGAGGAGGAGTGTGTTGTAGAGAGATGGTGATGTATTACACAGGTAATGGCTAGAGGAGGAGTGTGTTGTAGAGAGATGGTGATGTATTACACAGGTAATGGCTAGAGGAGGAGTGTTGTAGAGAGATGGTGATGTATTACACAGGTAATGGCTAGAGGAGGAGTGTGTTGTAGTGAGATGGTGATGTATTACACAGGTAATGGCTAGAGGAGGAGTGTGTTGTAGAGAGATGGTGATGTATTACACAGGTAATGGCTAGAGGAGGAGTGTGTTGTAGAGAGATGGTGATGTATTACACAGGTAATGGCTAGAGGAGGAGTGTGTTGTAGAGAGATGGTGATGTATTACACAGGTAATGGCTAGAGGAGGAGTGTGTTGTAGAGAGATGGTGATGTATTACACAGGTAATGGCTAGAGGAGGAGTGTTGTAGAGAGATGGTGATGTATTACACAGGTAATGGCTAGAGGAGGAGTGTGTTGTAGAGAGATGGTGATGTATTACACAGGTAATGGCTAGAGGAGGAGTGTGTTGTAGAGAGATGGTGATGTATTACACAGGTAATGGCTAGAGGAGGAGTGTTGTAGAGAGATGGTGATGTATTACACAGGTAATGGCTAGAGGAGGAGTGTGTTGTAGAGAGATGGTGATGTATTACACAGGTAATGGCTAGAGGAGGAGTGTGTTGTAGAGAGATGGTGATGTATTACACAGGTAATGGCTAGAGGAGGAGTGTTGTAGAGAGATGGTGATGTATTACACAGGTAATGGCTAGAGGAGGAGTGTGTTGTAGAGAGATGGTGATGTATTACACAGGTAATGGCTAGAGGAGGAGTGTGTTGTAGAGAGATGGTGATGTATTACACAGGTAATGGCTAGAGGAGGAGTGTGTTGTAGAGAGATGGTGATGTATTACACAGGTAATGGCTAGAGGAGGAGTGTGTTGTAGAGAGATGGTGATGTATTACACAGGTAATGGCTAGAGGAGGAGTGTTGTAGAGAGATGGTGATGTATTACACAGGTAATGGCTAGAGGAGGAGTGTGTTGTAGAGAGATGGTGATGTATTACACAGGTAATGGCTAGAGGAGGAGTGTTGTAGAGAGATGGTGATGTATTACACAGGTAATGGCTAGAGGAGGAGTGTGTTGTAGAGAGATGGTGATGTATTACACAGGTAATGGCTAGAGGAGGAGTGTTGTAGAGAGATGGTGATGTATTACACAGGTAATGGCTAGAGGAGGAGTGTGTTGTAGTGAGATGGTGATGTATTACACAGGTAATGGCTAGAGGAGGAGTGTGTTGTAGTGAGATGGTGATGTATTACACAGGTAATGGCTAGAGGAGGAGTGTGTTGTAGAGAGATGGTGATGTATTACACAGGTAATGGCTAGAGGAGGAGTGTTGTAGAGAGATGGTGATGTATTACACAGGTAATGGCTAGAGGAGGAGTGTGTTGTAGTGAGATGGTGATGTATTACACAGGTAATGGCTAGAGGAGGAGTGTGTTGTAGAGAGATGGTGATGTATTACACAGGTAATGGCTAGAGGAGGAGTGTGTTGTAGAGAGATGGTGATGTATTACACAGGTAATGGCTAGAGGAGGAGTGTTGTAGAGAGATGGTGATGTATTACACAGGTAATGGCTAGAGGAGGAGTGTGTTGTAGAGAGATGGTGATGTATTACACAGGTAATGGCTAGAGGAGGAGTGTTGTAGAGAGATGGTGATGTATTACACAGGTAATGGCTAGAGGAGGAGTGTGTTGTAGTGAGATGGTGATGTATTACACAGGTAATGGCTAGAGGAGGAGTGTGTTGTAGAGAGATGGTGATGTATTACACAGGTAATGGCTAGAGGAGGAGTGTGTTGGAGAGAGATGGTGGCGAAACAGCACAAAATCCCAGAGGATGGTGACTGTATTACATCCAGGTCAGAGGTTCCTGTCAGTCTGTCTGGATGGTGATGTATTACATCCAGGTCAGAGGTTCCTGTCAGTCTGTCTGGATGGTGATGTATTACATCCAGGTCAGAGGTTCCTGTCAGTCTGTCTGGATGGTGATGTATTACATCCAGGTCAGAGGTTCCTGTCAGTCTGTCTGGATGGTGATGTATTACATCCAGGTCAGAGGTTCCTGTCAGTCTGTCTGGATGGAGATGTATTACATCCAGGTCAGAGGTTCCTGTCAGTCTGTCTGGATGGTGATGTATTACATCCAGGTCAGAGGTTCCTGTCACGCCATCTCATCCCTGCCTGTCGTCTCTCCATAAAACAACATACCCAGAAGCAAAGGCATTTACATAGGGTTTGAGTTAGAATAAAACAGTTCATTTTGTAAATCTAGCCTGCTGTCATTTTTTTCAAGACATAGACCTTGTCTAAGCCTGCACCTTATGTAAAAATAGTATTAGTTAGCTTGTCCACTATAACAACAGGTTCAATCATAACCAGATAAACTTGCTTTGAAGATAAAGCTACTTTCAACGCGCACTCATCCAGTGTCCCTGTCGCTAGAGTAGGGACTTCAACAAGCTTTGTCTGCCAGACTCTTTCAACACAGACAGAGAGCCAGCCTCACAGCAAATAGCTTCTAATTAGCAGAATTAGTATAGAAACTTGTAAAAATTAAATTCATATTTTTTTTACGTCTTTACGATGAGTCGATACAAACATTTTTTATCTCAAATTTACTTGATATATTTACTGTAAATATAGTGTATTCAGACCACTTCTCTTTTTCCACATTTTTGTTACTTTACTGCCTTATTCTAAAATTGATTAAATTATGTATTTTCCCCAAGAATCTAAACCATGTACACCATAATGACAAAGTGAAAACAGGTTTTTTGAAATTTTAGTAAAATTATAATAAATTTCAAATAGAAAGACCTGACCATTTGCTATGAGACTTGAAATTGATCTCAGGTGCATCCTGTTTCCATTGATCATCCTTGAGTTGTTTCTACAACTTGATTGGACTCCACCTTTGGTAAATTCAATTGATTGGACATGATTTGGAAAGGCACACACCTGTCTATATAAGGTCCCACAGTGGACCGTGCATGTCAGAGCAAAAACCAAGCCATGAGGTCGAAGGAACTGTCCGTAGAGCTCCGAGACAGGATTGTGTCGAGGCACAGATCTGTGGAAGGGTACCAAAAAATGTCTACAGCATTGAAGGTCCCCAAGAACACAGTGACCTCCATCATTCTTAAATTGAAGAAGTTTGGAACCACCAAGACTCTTCATAGAGCTGGCCTCTTGGCCATACTGAGCAATCGGAGGAGAAGGGCTTTGATCCGAGAGGTGACCCGATGGTCACTCTGAAAGAGCTCCAGAGTTCCTCTGTCGAGATGGGAGAACGGGAAGCCAGACGGAAGCCACTCCTCAGTAAAAGGCACATGACCGCCCGCTTGGAGTTTGCCAAAAGGCAAAAGGCACCTAAAGGACTCTCAGAACAAGATTCTCTGGTCTGATGAAACAAAGATTGAACCCTTTGGCCTGAATGCCAAGCGTCACGTCTGGAGGAAACCTGGCACCATCCCTACGGTGGATGTTTTGGGATGTTTTTCAGGGACTGGGACAGTTTTTCAGGGACTGGGAGACTAGTTAGGATCGAAGGAAAGATGAACGGAGCAAAGTACAGAGAGATCCTTTGTGAAAACCTGCTCCAGAGCACTCAGGACCTTAGACTGGGGTGAAGATTCACCTTCCAACAGGACAATGACCCTAAACACACAGCCAAGACAACGCATGAGTGGCTTCGGGACAAGTCTCTGAATGTCATTGAGTGGCCCAGCCAGAGCCCGGACTTGAACCCGATCAAACATCTCTTGAGAGACCTGAAAATAGCTGTGCAGCGACGCTCCCCATCCAACCTGAATGAGGTTAACAGGATCTGCAGAGAAGAATGGGAGAAACTCCCCAAATACAGGTGTGCCAACCTTGTAGCGTCATACCCAAGAAGACTAGAGGCTGTAATCACTGCCAAAGGTGCTTCAACAAAGTACTAAGTAAAGAGTCTGAATTCTTATGTAAATGTAATATTTCTGTTTGTTTTTTTAATACATTTGCGAACATTTCTAACAACCTGTTTTTGCTTTGTCATTATGGGGTTTTGCTTTGTCATTATGGGGTATTGTGATGTCATTATGGGGTATTGTGATGTCATTATGGGGTATTGTGATGTCATTATGGGGTATTGTGATGTCATTATGGGGTATTGTGTGTAGATTGATGAGGGAAAAAAACAATGTAATCCATTGTATAATAAGGCTTTTAACATAACAAAATGTGATGAAAGTGAAGGGGTCTGAATACTTTCCAAATGCACTATAAGTGCCTCGCTCCAGCAGAGATTGAAGAGATTGAAGAGATTGAAGAGGAAGCGAGACATCTCACTTATCTCACTTTCTCATATACAAGTAGACCAGAACCAGCTGCTATCTGATTGGCATCTATGGGAGATCCACCTTCTTAAGTGGACCGGAACTGTGAAAATTCTTTCAATGGTAAACGGCTTGTGTAAGACTTCTTATTAATTTATCCACCATCTTTGTCAAAGCAGCCTTTTTTTTTTTTTTCAATGACGCACCTTTGTGTTTTATATTTTTAGATAACATTTGATGTCTTTTTTTTTTTGCTGTGCTTGTTTTATTTTATTATTTTTTAAGTGTGTTGCTACATCAAATAGATTTTGAATTCAATTTTTTGATGTGAAATTGGATCTTTAATGGATGATTTTTATGAATTTAGACTCCATTCACTTCATATTCTTATTATTATACGTTTTTTTTAAATGAACTTAGGCTTACTAAATACATGTTTGGAGTAGATGACCTGCTGAACGGAACAGGTGTGGTGGGGGTGGTATGAGGACAAAAGGTGTGTAAAGATCCAGCACATTCCAGAGACGACTTATCAAGCTCTGTTTTTATTGTCTTTTTGCTCAACCACGTCGTCATCCAGTTTCCTTGTTGTTCGGTGGGAAAAACTGTGAAGCTGTGTCATATTACCAGTTTCTGTTTTGAGTCTTTTGTTTAATTTAAAGAATGTAAACTGTTTAGTCTATTTCCTGCTTTTCATTAAATCATGTAGCTGTCCTTTAGGATTTACAATAAATTCACAACGACAGAACATTATATTTTCTAGCTTAGGCTACCGGATTGATGAAGATATACAGTTCATGTGAAAATATTGGGATCTGGTAAAAAAGAAAAGTCTACGTTTGGTGATTTCAAATTAAAAAAGACTCTTTGTCACAAATGGAAAAAAAAGCCTTAAGATTAAAGGGATCAGAGTCTGGCTCTCGTCATAAACATTATAATGATTTACATCAGTGAAATTTATCAAACCTTTTTGTTTATAACACACTAGACTACTCCTTTGTGACAGACCGGCTCGATTCGGTCCGATGTAGCAAAATTTATAAAAACATTTTTTTTTACATTGGATAAAAGTAGAGAAAATGGTATAACTGCAGTTGAGGAACAATGCAAAAGGATGTCTGATTTGAAAGTTGATCAACTTTTGAGAAAATGATCCTTGGTTGTTTTGCTACACCTACTGGAGAGGTCTTCTTCTTTCAGCATCATTTACCTTAAGCCTTTACACCCATCTCTTTAAGGAGTCACATGTGAGGCCATCTGCTAAACAGAGGGAGTAAGGCCGTGTAGTAAACAACCAAAGATTTTTCAAGACTAAAAGTGGTGAAAATAGTAGTAAACATAAACAATCTATTTCTTGGCCTTAGTCCTTGGCCTGTTTCCTAATCTGACTTTGGTGCAGGTCATGTTGTTCTGCACATTACCGTCTCTGGTAAACACAAACTATATCAAATCAAATCTATGTTTATTTTTCACATGCACAGGATACAGAAGGTGTAAACACTATAGTGAAATGGTTACTTGCATATTTGCATAGTAGCAATATAAAAAATAGAGAGTGTCCAGATAAATATTGTATAAATATTACCCAGACACACTTGTCTAAATTGATGGGTCATGTGAAAGAAATGTTATAACCAACCCCCAGCTACATCTAGCTAAGTGGAGGGGTCTCTATCGTCTAGACATGTACACATACAGTGGGGAGAACAAGTATTTGATACACTGCCGATTTTGCAGGTTTTCCTACTTACAATGCATGTAGAGGTCTGTAATTTTTATCATAGGTACACTTCAACTGTGAGAGACGGAATCTAAAACAAAAATCCAGAAAATCACATTGTATGATTTTTAAGTAATTAATTAGCATTTTATTGCATGACATAAGTATTTTATCACCTACCAACCAGTAAGAATAGAGCTTTTTGGTCTAAACTCCACTCGCCGTGTTTGGAGGAAGAAGAAGTGAACTACATGTTCATAAAATACAATAGATTACCGTAATCACTCACCTATTAAGGCACATTAAAGTTCATGTTCCAGATGGCTTTTCTGCCAAAAATAAATGTTTACGTTCAAATGCCTCTCCTGTGAAGTAGTGACGTGTGACATTCGCCAAGCTTCCTGTAACGACTCACATTTGTTGTCTTTAAACAACTTCTTGTCAATAGGGGGGCGCTGTTTTCACTTTGGAAAAAATCGTGCCCAAATGAAACAGCCTCGTACTCTTTTCTAGATCATACAATAGTTGATTTCTTGGTTAGTGACTAATCTTATCTCTATTTTGTCGGTTTTGTGAAAGCTACCTATGCGGTGGAAACATGGTGAAAATATACGGTTGTGTGTTTGGCTATTGTGGTTAGCTAACAGAAATACATATTGTGTTTTCGCTGTAAAACATTTAAAAAATCGGAAATGATGGCTGGATTCACAAGATGTTTATCTTTCATTTGCTGTATTGGACTTGTGATTTCATGAAAATTATATTATATGATATCCCTGTCCCGTTAGGCTAGGCTATGCTAGTCAGCTTTTTTGATGAGGAGGATCCCGGATCCGGGAGAGAGAAGTGGTAGATGGAGGATGGGTATTAGGTTAAATACTGAATAATAGAACTGGTGTTTCCTACAAAATTGCGCACAGTAGCCTAGACTCAGTGTCTAATCTGATGCACAGAAACATATTAAAAACTTTAACTAATTACCTTCATGTTTTCTCTGTTAAATCTTCTAGACCTTGCTATAAATCGAGCAGATAATAGCAGATATCAACATAAATATAAGGGGTATTGGATCACAACTGTCTTCGCTGGGACATCGAATGAGACATCAACATATTATGCACATTATTCTCCGTTTTCCACACCGGCTGTTTCTGTATGCGTGCTATAGGCCAATCACAACAGGTGTTTTTGTCACCTGACTGTCATTCAGAAAACTACTTCCTGGATCAGCTGATGATGTTTGTAATAATAACTTAACAGCTGATGCAAGCTAGATCTATTAGCTTACGCATAGCCTATTGAAGAACCACACAAGTTCGGTGACTCTCAGTTAGACGCAATACATTTTTGGGATTTGTGTGCCCATGAGAGACCTGGAGGGAATAGAGACCTGGAGGGGGGTTACAGTAGTTCTTCAATAGTCTAAAATATCAATACGAACATTTGATAAAGCGATGCTCCGCCATAGACTAAGTAGGACTCTTGTCCCGCTGATGGCCCATAAGGGGTCGATGGGTTTACGTATTCAGATGATACGTTTTCAGAACATCCAGCTCACAGTCATCTGGACAGTCCAGGTTGGTCACATTTCACTCTCCTTTTCATATGGAAGTAATGCAACTGGTAACCTAGTGTTACGGACTACACAGATCACTAAAGCCTAAAACGAATCAAATCAAATGTGTCACATGCGCCGAATACAATAGCTGTAGACCTTTCTGTGATAGACTGCATCCAGTTTGCTGAGTAGAGTGTTGGAGGCTATTTTGTAAATGACATTGCCAAAGTCGAGGATCGGTAGGATAGTCAGTTTTACGAGGGTATGTTTGGCAGCATGAGTGAAGGATGCTTTGTTGCAAAATAGGAAGCCGATTCTAGATTTAATTTTGGTTTGGAGATGTTTAATATGAGTCTGGAAGGAGAATTTACAGTCTAAACAGACACCTAGGTATTTGTAGTTGTCCACATATTCTAGGTTAGAACTGTCCAGGGTAGCGATGCTAGTGGACGGACGGGTGCGGGCAGCGATCGGTTGAAGAGCATGCATTTAGTTTTACTTGCATTTAAGAGCAGTTGGAGGCCACGGAAGGAGAGTTGTATGGCATTGAAGCTCGTTTGGAGGTTTGTTCACAGTGTCCAAAGAAGGGCCAGAAGTATACAGAATGGTGTCGTCTGCGTAGAGGTGGATCAGAGAATCACCAGCAGGAGGAGCGACATCATTGATGTATACAGAGAAAAGAGTCAGCCTGAGAATTGAACCCTGTGGCACCCCATAGAGACTGCCAGAGGTCCAGACAACAGGCCCTCCGATTTGACACACTGAACTCTATCTGAGAAGTAGTTAGTGAACCAGGCGAGGCAGTCATTTGAGAAACCAAGGCTGTTGAGTCTGCAGATAAGAATGTGGTGATTGACAGAGTCGAAAGCCTTGGCCAGGTCGATGAATATGGCTGCACAGTAATGTCTCTTATGATATCGTTTAGGACCGTGAGCGTGGCTGAGGTGCACCCATGACCAGCTCGGAAGCCAGATTGCATAGCGGAGAAGGTACGGTGGGATTCGAAATGGTCGGTAATCTGTTTGTTAACTTGGCTTTCGAAGTAGGATGGATATAGGTCTATAGCAGTTTGGGTCTAGAGTGTCTCCCCCTTTGAAGAGGAGGATGGCCGCGGCAGCTTTCCAATCTTTGGGTATCTCAGACGATACGAAAGAGAAGTTGAACAGGCTAGTAAGAATGTCATGATCGTTTGTAGAAACGGACCAAGGCGCAGCATGATTACAGTTCCACATAATTTATTAATAGTGAAACTTAACAAAAACAATAAATAAATAAATAATATAATATAAAATAAATGTAATATATAAATAATAATAATAATATAAATAAATAAATGAACAACGAACCGTGACTACAGAGTTGCTACGTGCACTAACTCAAAACACAAAATTCAACAAAACACAGGTGGAAAAAGGGCTAGCTAAATATGATCCCCAATTAGAGACAACGATTACCAGCTGCCTCTAATTGGGAACCATATCAAGCACACCAACATAGAAATATGAAAACTAGAACGCCTCATAGAAATAATAAACTAGAACACCACATATAAATAATAGACTAGAACACCCCAGTCACGCCCTGACCTACTATACCATAGAGAAACAATGGCTCTCAATGGTCAGGGCGTGACAAATAGGGGTTGCAACAATTTCGGCAGATCATTTTAAAAAGAGAGGGTCCAGATTGTCTAGCCCGGCTGATTTGTAGGGGTCCAGATTTTGCAGCTCTTTCAGAACATCAGCTATCTGGATTTGGGTGAAGGAGAAATGGTGGGGGCTTGGGCGGGTTGCTGTGGAGGGTGCCGGGCAGTTGACCGGGGTAGGGGTAGCCAGGTGGAAAGCATGGCCAGCCGTAGAGAAATGCTTATTGAAATTCTCGATTATCGTGGATTTATCGGTGGTGACAGTGTTTCCTAGCCTCAGTGCAGTGGGCAGCTGGGAGGAGGTGCTCTTATTCTCCATGGACTTTACAGTGTCCCAGAACTTTTTTTTGAGTTTGTGCTACAGGATGCAAATTTCTGTTTGAAAAAAGCTAGGCTTTGCTTTTCCTAACTGCTTGTGTATATTGGTTCCTAACTTCCCTGAAAAGTTGCATATCACAGGGGCTATTTGATGCTAATGCAGAACTACATGTACCTCTACCTACATATTACCTCAAGTACCTCGACTAACCGGTGCACATTGACTCTGTACCACCTCGCTACTGTTACTTTATTGTTGCACCTTTATTTGTTATTTTTCTATGTTTATTTTATTGTTCTTTTTTAACTTCAGTTTATTTTAGTCAATACTTTCTTTACACTTTTTATCTTAACTGCATTGTAAGTCAGCATTTCACTGTAAGGTCTACAGTTGTTGTATTTGGCGCATGTGACAAAATAAAATGTTATTTATTATTGTTGATATGCACATTGTTGATATGCTGTAAGTGTGTGAATGAGATTTAAATATGAACACATATTGAAAAGCTATTTGGCTTCAGGTATTCAAACACAACAGAGGCATGACAGTGCCACTCATAGTCCTAGATATACCAAGAGCCTTATGAAACATTTTAAAGACAGAATAACACAGAAACACAATAAGGGCTACTTATATGCAGGCTAAGGTGTTTGAATGTAATCATGTCGGCCATATTGGATTCAGAATATAATTGATTTACAGTAACACTTTGTAGTTGCGATGTACACAATTCGTATTTACAGGAGATTTAACCTCTGTCAAATATTGCAGTATTATGGTAGCCGTATTGTATTTTTGGATGCCGTATTAGATTTGGACAAAATATAAAGATAATCTGTGATGGCCCCCTGATTTAATTGCAAAACTATGGGCTAAGAATACATCATCCTTTAAGTAACCTTGGACCCCAACAAAATGTCATTTCCATGTCTGAGACTACTTATATATATATAAGTATAAGTATAAAATAGTATAAAAGTATAAAATATATATATATTTTTGGCATGCAGGACCATTGCAATACAAAAAGGGAAGTTTCTAATCATCATCAATATTCATAGTTGATATTTCTGCCTATTTTATGTGTGTTTACAGGTCCATCCAAGATGCATGAAGAATATTCTAATTCTGTTTGTGTACGTATGGCAGATATCTTTTGACTTGTATTTCACATTTAAACAATATCATCGCTTGCAATATTGGGTTACATGAGCTAATGTGACCCTCCAGGCATTATTCTGCAGTTTTTGAGTTAAGGGGGAGTCACAATATCTATCAATTTAACAACTCTTTACAATATTTTTACGCAACCATCCATTTCATATAAGGGAGACCTTAGAGCTATAGAGCATATATACGTCAGTTAGGGGTATGTAACGGAAACGCAGGGAGTCAGGAAGCAGGTTGAAATGGTGAGTTTAATGATAACGAAAATGGAGAGAAGCGTCTGGACAAGAAAGCAGAACCAATACTGCCTGATGAGTTAAAGATGACTAGATAAAAGGGAAGTAATGATGAGGGTTGCCAGGTGTGCGTAATGAGGGTTGCCAGGTGTGCGTAAATGAGGGTTGCCAGGTGTGCGTGGTTTGTAAACCGGCCTTGCTACTATATTAGTTGTATCAGTGCCTTTCAAAGTCTTTCAGGTATTATTTAACAAATAATCTCTAAAATATCCTATGTTGTCATGACTGGTGATGTGTGATACAGACACAGGAGGCTGGTGCCGGGAGGACTGCTCATAGTAATGGCTGAGTAAATGGAATTTTATGTAAAACATGTGTTAGATGTGTCCCTATACCGGAGACATGGGTCACCCCAGAGAACACTGAGTTCCTCTCAGCCTATGCTGCCCTTCAGTCCCTATACCTGCTGTCCCTGATGGAGACATGGATCACCCCAGCACACTGAGTTCCTCTCAGCCTATGTTGCCCTTCAGTCCCTATACCTGTTGTCCCTGATGGAGACATGGGTCACCCCAGAGAACACTGAGTTCCTCTCAGCCTATGCTGCCCTTCAGTCCCTATACCTGTTGTCCCTGATGGAGACATGGGTCACCCCAGAGAACACTGAGTTCCTCTCATCCTATGCTGCCCTTCAGTCCCTATACCTGTTGTCCCTGATGGAGACATGGATCACCCCAGAACACTGAGTTCCTCTCAGCCTATGTTGCCCTTCAGTCCCTATACCTGTTGTCCCTGATGGAGACATGGATCACCCCAGAACACTGAGTTCCTCTCAGCCTATGCTGCCCTTCAGTCCCTATACCTGTTGAAAGCATCTGGTCGTCACGGTGATGGTGGAACAGGGATACACATTTCTCCTAACTGGAGATTCTCTTTTCTCCCTCTCTCACCTGTCCATCTCCTCTCTCACCTGTCCATCTCCTCTCTCACCTGTCCATCTCCTCTCTCACATGTTCATCTCCTCTCTCACCTGTCCATCTCCTCTCCTACCTGTCCATCTCCTCTCCTACCTGTCCATCTCCTCTCTCACCTGTCCATCTCCTCTCTCACCTGTCCATCTCCTCTCTCACCTGTCCATCTCCTCTCCTACCTGTCAATCTCCTCTCTCACCTTTCCATCTCCTCATTTGAATTCCATCCTGTCATTGTCACTTGTCGACTCAAGCTTAACATTGTTATCATCTATCACCCACCAGGTGCCCGAAGAGAGTTCATCAATGAGCTTAACATTGTTATCATCTATCACCCACCAGGTGCCTGAAGAGAGTTCATCAATGAGCTTAACATTGTTATCATCTATCACCCACCAGGTGCCCGAAGAGAGTTCATCAATGAGCTTGACATTTACGGATAATGGCTCACCGCTCTTCGTACTTGGCGACTTCAAGCTCCAAACGTCTGCCTTCGATTAATTTATTTCCAACTCTCTTTCACCCCTCCTTGCCTCATTTGACCTCACCCTTTCGCTATCCCCTCCAACTCACAAGGCAATACTCTTGACCTCATCTTTACTACAGGCTGTTCTACTAATCTCACTGCAACTCCCTCCAGGTCTCTGATCACTATTTTGTTTCCTTTCCTGTCTCCTTTCCTCCAACCCTAACCACTCAGCCTCTACCCAGATAGTCATGCACTGTCGCAATCTTCGCTCTCTCTCTCCCACTACTGTCCTTTTCTATCCTATAATTTCTTCCTTCTGCTAAATCCTACCTACTGTCTCCTGATCCTGCCTCTTCGACCCTACTCTCCTCCCTTTCCGCATCATATGACTCGCACTGACCCCTCTCCTCCCGGCCGGCTAGGCCTTCCCCTATTGCTCTCTGTCTTAGTGACTCATTGCCAGCTTACAGAACAGGGCTTACAGAACAGAAAATGGAGAAAAACTAAACTGAACTTCCAGAGGACTTATCATCCTTTAGCTCCCTCCTCTCTTCCTTCGCTTCCTCTGTATCTGCTGTTAAAGCCACTTTCTATCACTCTAAATGCCATGCTTCTGCCTCTAACCCTCGGAAACTATTTTCCACCTTCTCCTCCCTCCTAAATCATACCCCACCCTCCCCCTCCCTCCCTCCCTCTCTCTCTGCGGACGACTTTGTCAACCTCGTTGAAAAGAAGGTTGATGACATCCGCTCCTCATTCACTCAGCCTATTGAGTCCACTGGTCCCAGTCATTCACACAGCCTATTGAGTCCACTGGTCCCACTCATTCACTCAGCATATTGAGTCCACTGGTCCCAGTCAAACAGAACTTCCCTACTCCTTGACCTCTTCCTCTCCTCTCTCTCCAGATGAAATCCTGCTACTAGTGAGGTCCGGCCTGCACAACAACCTGCCCGCTCGACCCCATCCCCTCCTCCCTTATTCCAGACCATCTCTGAAGACCTTTTCACATTCCTCAGTTTCCTCATCAACTCATCCCTGACAACTGGCTGCGTCCCCTCTGACTTCAAAATGTTTAGAGTCGCTCCCCTCCTCAAGAAACCATAACTCAACATTTCTGTTGTCAAAACTACAGACCTGTATCCCTTCTCTCTTTTGCTGCTAAAGTACACCCCAGTTTGTTGGCTGTACACATTGTACGCCACAGCTTATTGGCTGCACACATAAGACATTTGGCTGGGACATGTTGTCCTGGTAATTCCCCTTCCTTCAATAAAAGCCTCATGATGTGCCTATATTTATTTGTGTGTGTGTGTGTGTGTGTGTGTGTGTGTGTGTGTGTGTGTGTGTGTGTGTGTGTGTGTGTGTGTGTGTGTGTGTGTGTGTGTGTGTGTGTGTGTGTGTGTGTGTGTGTGTGTGTGTGTGTGTGTGTGTGTGTGTGTGTGTGTGTGTGTGTGTGTGTGTGTGTGTGTGTGTGTGTGTGTGAAAGAGAGACTGACTTCAATTTGAAAACATCTGTTGCACTGCTGTGCTGCCTGTGAAATGGAATGTTTGGATTAGGTTTTGCACATAACAGTTTATTTATTTTGTTTTTTACGTGATAGATCAGCTTTAATACTGCAGATAGATTGTAGCTTCCATCAATGTAATTCTCTGCATCATTTCTAATCCCACATATCTTTTTTTGTAAATATATATATACAGTTGAAGTGGGAAGTTTACATACACCTTAGCCAAATACATTTAAACTCAGTTTTTCACAATTCCTGATATTCTAATCCTAGTAAAAATTCCCTGTCGTAGGTCAGTTAGGATCACCACTTTATTTTAATTCAGTTAGGACCTACTCAGCAAACTGGATGCAGTCTATCACAGCGCAACCCGTTTTGTCACCAAAGCCCCATATACCACCCACCATTGCGACTTGTACGCTCTCGTCGGTTGGCCTTCGCAACGTATTTGTCGCCAAACCCACTGGCTCCAGGTCATCTATAAGTCTTTGCTAGGTAAAGCTTCGCCTTATCTCAGTTCACTGGTCACCATAGCAGCACCCACCCACAGCATGCGCTCCAGCAGGTATATTTCACTGGTCACCCCCAAAGCCAACCCAAAGCCAATTCCTCCTTTGGCCGCCTTTCCTTCCAGTTCTCTGCTGCCAATGACTGGAATGAATTGCAAAAATTGCTGAAGTTGGAGACTTATATCTCCCTCACTAACTTTAAACATCAGCTAACCGATCGCTGCAGCTGTACACAGCCCATCTGTAAATAGCCCATCCAACCACCTACCTCATCCCCATGTTGTTTTTATTTACTTTTCTTTTCACCCCAGTATCTCTACTTGCACATCATCATCTGCTCATCTATCACTCCAGTGTTAATTTGCCAAATTGTAATTGTTTCGCTACTATGGCCTATTTTACCTTACCTCACTTATCTTACCTCATTTGCACACACTGTATATAGACTTTTTATTTTATTTTGTTCTACTGTATTATTGACTGTTGTCTGATGTTTTGTTTATTCCATGTGTAACTCTGTGTTGTTGAATGTGTCGAACTGCTTTGCTTTATCTTGGCCAGGTCGCAGTTGTAAATGAGGTTAAATAAATTAAAAAATACAGTGGGGAGAACAAGTATTTGATACACTGCCGATTTTGCAGGTTTTCCTACTTACAAAGCATGTAGAGGTCTGTCATTTTTATCATAGGTACACTTCAACTGTGAGAGACGGAATCTAAAACAAAAACGGTCAATCACCCTCGGTCTGGGGCTCCATGCAAGATCTCACCTCGTGGGGCATCAATGATCATGAGGAAGGTGAGTTATCAGCCCAGAACTACACGGCAGGACCTGGTCAATGACCTGAAGAGAGCTGGGACCACAGTCTCAAAGAAAACCATTAGTAACACACTACACCGTCATGGATTCAAATCCTGCAGCGCACGCAAGGTCCACCTGCTCAAGCCAGCGCATGTCCAGGCCCGTCTGAAGTTTGCCAATGACCATCTGGATGATCCAGAGGAGGAATGGGAGAAGGTCATGTGGTCTGATGAGACAAAAATAGAGCTTTTTGGTCTAAACTCCACTCGCCGTGTTTGGAGGAAGAAGAAGGATGAGTACAACCCCAAGAACACCATCCCAACCGTGAAGCATGGAGGTGGAAACATCATTCTTTGGGGATGCTTTTCTGCAAAGGGTACAGGATGACTGCACCGTATTGAGGGGAGGATGGATGGGGCCATGTATCGCGAGATCTTGGCCAACAACCTCCTTCCCTCAGTAAGAGCATTGAAGATGGGTCGTGGCTGGGTCTTCCAGCATGACAACGACCCGAAACACACAGCCAGGGCAACTAAGGAGTGGCGCCGTAAGAAGCATCTCAAGGTCCTGGAGTGGCCTAGCCAGTCTCCAGACCTGAACCCAATAGAAAATCTTTGGAGGGAGCTGAAAGTCCGTATTGCCCAGCGACAGCCCCGAAACCTGAAGGATCTGGAGAAGATCTGTATGGAGGAGTGGGCCAAAATCCCTGCTGCAGTGTGTGCAAACCTGGTCAAGAACTACAGGAAACGTATGATCTCTGTAATTGCAAACAAAGGTTTCTGTACCAAATATTAAGATCTGCTTTTCTGATGTATCAAATACTTATGTCATGCAATAAAATGCAAATTAATTACTTAAAAATCATACAATGTGATTTTCTGGATTTTTGTTTTAGATTCCGTCTCTCATAGTTGAAGTGTACCCATGATAGAAATTACAGACCTCTACATGCTTTGTAAGTAGGAAAACCTGCAAAATCGGCAGTGTATCAAATACTTGTTCTCCCCACTGTATATATAAAAAGTGACTATGCATAGATAACTATAGCAGCAGTGTAAAAATGGGGGGTGGGGACAATGCACATATTCTGGGTAGCCATTTGATTAACAATTCAGGAGTCTTATGGCTTGGGGTAGAAGCTGTTTAGAAGCCTCTTGGACCTAGACTTGGCGCTCTGATACCGCTTGCCGTGCGGTAGCAGAGAGAACAGCCTATGACTGGGATGACTGGAGTCTGGCAATTTGCATACGGCCCAGTGATGTACGCACTTCCCTCTGTAGTGCCTTGCGGTCGGACGCTGAGAGAACAGCCTATGACTGGGATGACTGGAGTATGGCAATTTGCATACGGCCCAGTGATGTACACACTTCCCTCTGTAGTGCCTTGCGGTCGGACGCTGAGCAGTTACCAGGCGGTGATGCAACAGTAAGCGCTACAGAGGGTAGTGCATACGGCCCAGTACATCACTGCTTCCAGCCATCCAGGACCTACAGTTGAAGTCAGAAGTTTAGATACACCTTAGCCAAATACATTTAAACTCAGTTTTACACAATTCCTGACATTTAATCCTAGTAAAAAATTCCCTGTCTTAGGTCAGCTAGGATCACCACTTTATTTTAAGAATGTGAAATGTCAGAATAATAGTGGAGAGCATAATTTCTTTCAGCTTTTATTTCTTTCATCACATTCCCAGCGGGTCAGAAGTTTTCATACACTCAATTAGTATTTGGTAGCATTGCCTTTAAATTGTTTAACTTGGGTCAAACGTTTCGGGTAGCCTTCCACAAGCTTCCTGCAGTAAGTTGGGTGAATTTTGGCCCATTCCTCCTGACAGAGCTGTTGTAACTGAGTCAGGTTTGTAGGCCTCCTTGCTCACACACGCATTTTCCATTCTGCCCACAACTTTTCTCTGGGATTGAGGTCAGGGATTTGTGATGGCCACTCTAATACCTTGACTTTGTTGTCCTTAAGCCATTTTGCCACAACTTTGGAAGTATGCTTGGGGTCATTGTCCATTTGGAAGACCCATTTGCGACCAAGCTTTAACTTCCTGACTGATGTCTTGAGATGTTGCTTCAATATATCCACATAATTTTCCTCCCTCATGATGCCATTTATTTTGTGAAGTGCACCAGTCCCTCCTGCAGCAAAGCACCCCCACAACATGATGCTGCCACCCCTGTGCTTCACGGTTGGGATGGTGTTCTTCGGCTTGTAAGCCTCTCCCTTTTTCCTCCAAACATAACGATGGTCATTATGGTCAAACAGTTCTATTTTTGTTTCATCAGACCAGAGGACATTTCTCCAAAAAGTACGATCTTTGACCCCAGGTGCAGTTGCAAACCGTAGTCTGGCTTTTTTTTTATGGCGGTTTTGCAGTAGTGGCTTCTTCCTTGCTGAGCAGCATTTCAGGTTATGTTGATATAGGACTCGTTTTTACTGTGGATATTGATACTTTTGTACCTGTTTCCTCCAGCATCTTCACAAGGTCCTTTGCTGTTGTTCTGGGATTGATTTTCACATTTCGCACCAAAGTACGTTCATCTCTAGGAGACAGAACGCGTCTCCTTCCTGAGCGGTATAACTGCTGCGTGGTCCCATGGTGTTTATACTTGTGTACTATTGTTTGTACAGATGAATGTGGTACCTTCAGGCATTTGGAAATTGCTCCCAAGGATGAACCAGACTTATGGAGGTCTACAGTTTTTTTTCTGAGGTCTTGGCTGATTTCTTTTGATTTTCCCATGACGTCAAGCAAAGAGGCACTGAGTTTCAAGGTAGGCCTTGAAATACATCCACAGGTACACCTCCATTTGACTCAAATTATGTCAATTAGCCTATCAGAAGCGTATAAAGCCATGATATCATTTTCTGGAATTTTCCAAGCTGTTTAAAGGCACAGTCAACTTAGTGTATGTAAACTTCTGACCCACTGGAATTGTCATACAGTGAATTATAAGTGAAATAATCTGTCTGTAAACAATTGTTGGAAAAGATTACTTGTGTCATGCACAAAGTAGATGTCCTAACCGACTTGCCAAAACTATAGTTTGTTAACAAGAAATGTGTGGAGTGGTTGAATAATGAGTTTTAATGATTCCAACCTAAGTGTATGTAAACTTCTGACTTCAACTATATATATATATTTGTTTATACATATCTCTTTGAGATTTATTTTCCCCTAACCCTACCACCCCTCCCCTAATTGGAGTAAACTAATGGACAACAGCACTTAGGCTTCTACTTGCTATGTACATTTTACAGATACAATGTATATTACAATGGATATATTTTATTTGTTTTAAAGCCCATCCTTCAGCTCCCCTCAACCCCTCCCATCTATCTCTGAACACCATCCAGTCCCATCCTTCAGCTCTCCTCAACCCCTCCCATCTATCTCTGAACACCATCCTGTCCCATCCTTCAGCTCCCCTCAACCCCTCCCATCTATCTCTGAACACCATCCAGTCCCATCCTTCAGCTCTCCTCAACCCCTCCCATCTATCTCTGAACACCATCCAGTCCCATCCTTCAGCTCCCCTCAACCCCTCCCATCTATCTCTGAACACCATCCAATCCCATCCTTCAGCTCTCCTCAAACCCTCCCATATATCTCTGAACACCATCCAGTCCCATCCTTCAGCTCTCCTCAAACCCTCCCATATATCTCTGAACACCATCCAGTCCCATCCTTCAGCTCCCCTCAACCCCTCCCATCTATCTCTGAACACCATCCAGTCCCATCCTTCAGCTCTCCTCAAACCCTCCCATATATCTCTGAACACCATCCAGTCCCATCCTGCAGCTCCCCTCAACCCCTCCCATCTATCTCTAAACACCATCCAGTCCCATCCTTCAGCTCCCCTCAACCCCTCCCATCTATCTGTGAACACCATCCAGTCCCATCCTTCAGCTCCACTCAACCCCTCCCATCTATCTCTGAACACCATCCAGTCCCATCCTTCAGCTCTCCTCAACCCCTCCCATCTATCTCTGAACACCATCCAGTCCCATCCTTCAGCTCTCCTCAACCCCTCCCATCTATCTCTGAACACCATCCAGTCCCATCCTTCAGCTCCCCTCAACCCCTCCCATCTATCTCTGAACACCATCCAATCCCATCCTTCAGCTCTCCTCAAACCCTCCCATATATCTCTGAACACCATCCAGTCCCATCCTTCAGCTCCCCTCAACCCCTCCCATCTATCTCTGAACACCATCCAGTCCCATCCTTCAGCTCCCCTCAACCCCTCCCATCTATCTCTGAACACCATCCAGTCCCATCCTTCAGCTCCCATCAACCCCTCCCATCTATCTCTGAACACCATCCATATTTTTCAGCTGTGATGTTTCACAAAAGTACTGAACCTTTCTATTCTCATAGTTTCTACAGATTGTAAATTAAAGATAAACATTTTGTTGCTAAAAGTATTATTATAGTATTGATTGATTGACTATGACTTTTCAAATCACCCAGTAGCGCTATCTGCAGAGTTAGCTCCAGGTAAATGGTACTTTCTTCAACCATTCCTAAAACAAGCTTTTTTCAATTTTTGCTAACGACATGCTACTGGCTTTGAGTAAAGCCAGTGTGTCTGTGTATGCCGATGACTCAACATTATACACGTCAGCTACCACAGCGACTGAAATGACTGCAACACTTAACAAAGAGCTGCAGGTAGTTTCGGGAATGGGTAGCAAGGAATAAGTTCGTCCTAAATATTTCCAAAACTAAAAGCATTGTATTTGGGACAAATCATTCACTAAACTCTAATCTTCAACTCCATCTTGTAATGAATAATGTGGATATTTAGCAAGTTGAGGTGACTAAACTGCTTGGAGTAACCCTGGAATGTAAACTGTCATGGTCAAAACATATGGGGAGAAGTCTGTCCATAATAAAGCGATGCTCTACCTTCTTAACAACACTATCAACAAGGCAGGTCCTACAGGCCCTAGTTTCTACCTTCTTAACAACACTATCAACTAGGCAGGTCCTACAGGCCCTAGTTTCTACCTTCTTAACAACACTATCAACAAGGCAGGTCCTACAGGCCCTAGTTTCTACCTTCTTAACAACACTATCAACAAGGCAGGTCCTACAGGCCCTAGTTTCAACCTTATTAACAACACTATCAACAAGGCAGGTCCTACAGGCCCTAGTTTCTACCTTCTTAACATCACTATCAACAACCATAGGGTAGTGCACTACTGTTGACCAGGGCCCATAGGGTAGTGCACTACTGTTGACCAGGGCCCATAGGGTAGTGTACTACTGTTGACCAGGGCCCATAGGGTAGTGCACTACTGTTGACCAGGGCCCATAGGGTAGTGCACTACTGTTGACCAGGGCCCATAGGGTAGTGCACCACTGTTGACCAGGGCCCATAGGGTAGTGCACTACTGTTGACCAGGGCCCATAGGGTAGTGCACTACTGTTGACCAGGGCCCATAGGGTAGTGTACTACTGTTGACCAGGGCCCATAGGGTAGTGCACTACTGTTGACCAGGGTCCATAGGGTAGTGCACTACTGTTGACCAGGGCCCATAGGGTAGTGCACTACTGTTGACCAGGGCCCATAGGGTAGTGCACTACTGTTGACCAGGGCCCATAGGGTAGTGCACTACTGTTGACCAGGGTCCATAGGGTAGTGCACTACTGTTGACCAGGGCCCATAGGGTAGTGCACTACTGTTGACCAGGGCCCATAGGGTAGTGCACTACTGTTGACCAGGGCCCATAGGGTAGTGCACTACTGTTGACCAGGGTCCATAGGGTAGTGCACTACTGTTGACCAGGGCCCATAGGGTAGTGCACTACTGTTGACCAGGGCCCATAGGGTAGTGCACTACTGTTGACCAGGGCCCATAGGGTAGTGCACTACTGTTGACCAGGGCCCATAGGGTAGTGCACTACTGTTGACCAGGGCCCATAGGGTAGTGCACTATTGTTGACCAGGGTCCATAGGGTAGTGCACTACTGTTCACCAGAGCCCATAGGGTAGTGCACTACTGTTGACCAGGGCCCATAGGGTAGTGCACTACTGTTGACCAGGGCCCATAGGGTAGTGCACTACTGTTGACCAGGGCCCATAGGGTAGTGCACTACTGTTGACCAGGGCCCATAGGGTAGTGCACTACTGTTGACCAGGGCCCATAGGGTAGTGCACTACTGTTGACCAGGGCCCATAGGGTAGTGCACTACTGTTGACCAGGGCCCATAGGGTAGTGCACTACTGTTGACCAGGGCCCATAGGGTAGTGCACTACTGTTGACCAGGGCCCATAGGGTAGTGCACTACTGTTGACCAGGGCCCATAGGGTAGTGCACTATTGTTGACCAGGGTCCACAGGGTAGTGCACTACTGTTCACCAGAGCCCATAGGGTAGTGCACTACTGTTGACCAGGGCCCATAGGGTAGTGCACTACTGTTGACCAGGGCCCATAGGGTAGTGCACTACTGTTGACCAGGGCCCATAGGGTAGTGCACTACTGTTGACCAGGGCCCATAGGGTAGTGCACTACTGTTGACCAGGGCCCATAGGGTAGTGCACTACTGTTGACCAGGGCCCATAGGGTAGTGCACTACTGTTGACCAGGGCCCATAGGGTAGTGCACCACTGTTGACCAGGGTCCATAGGGTAGTGCACTACTGTTCACCAGAGCCCATAGGGTAGTGCACTACTGTTGACCAGGGCCCATAGGGTAGTGCACTACTGTTGACCAGGGCCCGTAGAGGTAGTGCACTACTGTTCACCAGAGCCCATAGGGTAGTGCACTACTGTTGACCAGGGCCCATAGGGTAGTGCACTACTGTTGACCAGGGCCCATAGGGTAGTGCACTACTGTTGACCAGGGCCCATAGGGTAGTGTACTACTGTTGACCAGGGCCCATAGGGTAGTGCACTACTGTTGACCAGGGCCCATAGGGTAGTGCACTACTGTTGACCAGGGCCCATAGGGTAGTGCACTACTGTTGACCAGGGCCCATAGGGTAGTGCACTACTGTTGACCAGGGCCCATAGGGTAGTGCACTACTGTTGACCAGGGCCCGTAGAGGTAGTGCACTACTGTTGACCAGGGCCCATAGGGTAGTGCACTACTGTTGACCAGGGCCCATAGGGTAGTGCACTACTGTTGACCAGGGCCCATAGGGTAGTGCACTACTGTTGACCAGGGCCCATAGGGTAGTGCACTACTGTTGACCAGGGCCCATAGGGTAGTGCACTACTGTTGACCAGGGCCCATAGGGTAGTGCACTACTGTTGACCAGGGCCCATAGGGTAGTGCACTACTGTTGACCAGGGCCCATAGGGTAGTGCACTACTGTTGACCAGGGCCCATAGGGTAGTGCACTACTGTTGACCAGGGCCCATAGGGTAGTGCACTACTGTTGACCAGGGCCCATACATCTCTAGTCATATGGAACAGGTTGCCCACAGGCTCCTGCCCTCTCTGTCCTGTACCTAGAGCCTGACAAGCTCCTGCCCTCTCTGTCCTGTACCTAGGACCTGACAAGCTCCTGCCCTCTCTGTCCTGTACCTAGAGCCTGACAAGCTCCTGCCCTCTCTGTCCTGTACCTAGGACCTGACAAGCTCCTGCCCTCTCTGTCCTGTACCTAGAGCCCGACAGAGCTCCTGCCCTCTCTGTCCTGTACCTAACCTGACAAGCTCCATCCCTCTCTAGTCCTGTGGAACCTAAGGTCCTGCAACACAGTCTCCTCCCTCTCTGTCCTGTACCTAACCTGACAAGCTCCTCCCTCTCTGTCCTGTACCTAACCTGACAAGCTCCTCCCTCTCTGTCCTGTACCTAACCTGACAAGCTCCTCCCTCTCTGTCCTGTACCTAACCTGACAAGCTCCTCCCTCTCTGTCCTGTACCTAACCTGACAAGCTCCTCCCTCTCTGTCCTGTACCTAACCTGACAAGCTCCTCCCTCTCTGTCCTGTACCTAACCTGACAAGCTCCTCCCTCTCTGTCCTGTACCTAACCTGACAAGCTCCTCCCTCTCTGTCCTGTACCTAACCTGACAAGCTCCTCCCTCTCTGTCCTGTACCTAACCTGACAAGCTCCTCCCTCTCTGTCCTGTACCTAACCTGACAAGCTCCTCCCTCTCTGTCCTGTACCTAACCTGACAAGCTCCTCCCTCTCTGTCCTGTACCTAACCTGACAAGCTCCTCCCTCTCTGTCCTGTACCTAACCTGACAAGCTCCTCCCTCTCTGTCCTGTACCTAACCTGACAAGCTCCTCCCTCTCTGTCCTGTACCTAACCTGACAAGCTCCTCCCTCTCTGTCCTGTACCTAACCTGACAAGCTCCTCCCTCTCTGTCCTGTACCTAACCTGACAAGCTCCTCCCTCTCTGTCCTGTACCTAACCTGACAAGCTCCTCCCTCTCTGTCCTGTACCTAACCTGACAAGCTCCTCCCTCTCTGTCCTGTACCTAACCTGACAAGCTCCTCCCTCTCTGTCCTGTACCTAACCTGACAAGCTCCTCCCTCCCTGTCCTGTACCTGACAAGCTCCTCCCTCTCTGTCCTGTACCTAACCTGACAAGCTACTCCCTCTCTGTCCTGTACCTAACCTGACAAGCTCCTCCCTCTCTGTCCTGTACCTAACCTGACAAGCTCCTCCCTCTCTGTCCTGTACCTAACCTGACAAGCTCCTCCCTCCCTGTCCTGTACCTGACAAGCTCCTCCCTCTCTGTCCTGTACCTAACCTGACAAGCTCCTCCCTCTCTGTCCTGTACCTAACCTGACAAGCTCCTCCCTCTCTGTCCTGTACCTAACCTGACAAGCTCCTCCCTCTCTGTCCTGTACCTGACAAGCTCCTCCCTCTCTGTCCTGTACCTAACCTGACAAGCTCCTCCCTCTCTGTCCTGTACCTAACCTGAGAATCAGAATCACCTGTTCCCCCCCCCCCCCCCCAGCCCCTCCTCCATCTCATCATGAGAATCAGAATCACCTGGTTCATTGAGATCTTCTGCTCTACATGCAGTATATTCACATCTGGGACAGACACATTTCAATCAGCTACTGAGATTTTCTCTCTCTCAATTTAATTCAATTTGCTTTATTGGCATGACGTAAGAATGTATATATTGCTAATGCTTACTTTGGAGATTTACAATATTAACATAATTAATAATAATAATCAATATTGTCAACGGGACAAGAGTAACAACAATAACCAAGGGTCAAAATAACCATACATTCAACAATAACAATAACACAGAGGACATGTGCAGGTTGGTTGGTCTGTCAGACACTGTCCCTCAACTTACGGCAGGCAGCAATGTAGTGCGCTGCCAACCCACAGCTCTCTGCGTCCTCCCCCAACAGGACTGGTAGCCTATCCTCATCAGAGAGGTCTTTGAAACCTTGAATAAGGGTTTCAAATTTGGCGTAATGACACTCTTTAATTGTTTTATATTTTTGACATTTTGTCAGGAAATGCAGCTCTGTCTCAGGTTCTGCTGTTGTGCAGTGGTTACACAGCCTTTCCTCTACAGGGAGCCAGGTTTTGGCTTCTCAATGGCAAGGCTGTGCTCACTGAGCCTGTACTTTGTCAAGGTTTCAGTCTCTCTCTCTCTGTATATCATTTCAATTCAATTTGCTTTATTGGCATGACGTAACTATGTACATATTGCCAAAGCTTACTTTGGAGATTTACAGTATTAACTTAATTAATAATAATCAATATTGTCAACGGGACACCAGTAACAACAGTAACCAGGGGTCAAAGTAACCAAAAACTGAACTGTAACAATAAGCAGGTTGGCTGGTCTGTCAGACACTGTCCCTCATCTAATGGCAGGTGTTGTTTCTATCTCTCTCTCTCTCTATCTCTCTCTCTCTCTCTCTCCTCTCTCTCTCCTCTCTCTCTCTCCTCTCTCTCTCTCCTCGCTCTCTCTCTCTCTACTCTCTCTCTCTCTCTCAATTCAATTCAATTCAAGGGGCTTTATTGGCATGGGAAACGTGTTAACATTGCCAAAGCAAGTGAGGTAGATAATATACAAAAGTGAAATAAACAATAAAAATTAACAGTAAACATTACACATACAGAAGTTTCAAAGCAATAAAGACATTACAAATGTCATATTATATATATACAGTGTTGTAGCAATGTATAGATGGTTAAAGCACACAAGTTAAAATAAATAAACATAAATATGGGTTGTATTTACAATGGTGTTTGTTCTTCACTGGTTGCCCTTTTCTTGTGGCAACAGGTCACAAATCTTGCTGCTGTGATGGCACACTGTGGAATTTCACCCAGTAGATATGGGAGTTTATCAAAATTGGATTTGTTTTCGAATTCTTTGTGGATCTGTGTGATCTGAGGGAAATATGTGTCTCTAATATGGTCATACATTGGGCAGGAGGTTAGGAAGTGCAGCTCAGTTTCCACCTCATTTTGTGGGCAGTGAGCACATAGCCTGTCTTCTCTTGAGAGCCATGTCTGCCTACGGCGGCCTTTCTCAATAGCAAGGCTATGCTCACTGAGTCTGTACATAGTCAAAGCTTTCCTTAAGTTTGGGTCAGTCACAGTGGTCAGGTATTCTGCCACTGTGTACTCTCTGTTTAGGGCCAAATAGCATTCTAGTTTGCTCTGTTTGTTTGTTAATTCTTTCCAATGTGTCAAGTAATTATCTTTTTGTTTTCTCATGATTTGGTTGGGTCTAATTGTGCTGTTGTCCTGGGGCTCTGTGGGGTGTGTTTGTGAACAGAGCCCCAGGACCAGCTTGCTTAGGGGACTCTTCTCCAGGTTCATCTCTCTGTAGGTGATTGCTTTGTTATGGAAGGTTTGGGAATCGCTTCCTTTTAGGTGGTTGTAGAATTTAACGGCTCTTTTCTGGATTTTGATAATTAGTGGGTATCGGCCTAATTCTGCTCTGCATGCATTATTTGGTGTTCTACGTTGTACACGGAGGATATTTTTGCAGAATTCTGCATGCAGAGTCTCAATTTGGTGTTTGTCCCATTTTGTGAAATCTTGGTTGGTGAGCGGACCCCAGACCTCACAACCATAAAGGGCAATGGGCTCTATGACTGATTCAAGTATTTTTAGCCAGATCCTAATTGGTATGTTGAAATTTATGTTCCTTTTGATGGCATAGAATGCCCTTCTTGCCTTGTCTCTCAGATCGTTCACAGCTTTGTGGAAGTTACCTGTGGTGCTGAGGTTTAGGCCGAGGTATGTATAGTTTTTTGTGTGCTCTAGGGCAACGGTGTCTAGATGGAATTTGTGGTCCTGGCGACTGGACCTTTTTTGGAACACCATTATTTTGGTCTTACTGAGATTTACTGTCAGGGCCCAGGTCTGACAGAATCTGTGCAGAAGATCTAGGTGCTGCTGTAGGCCCTACTTAGTTGGTGACAGAAGCACCAGGTCATCAGCAAACAGTAGACATTTGACTTCGGATTCTAGTAGGGTGAGGCCAGGTGCTGCAGACTGTTCTAATGCCCTCGCCAATTCGTTGATATATATGTTGAAGAGGGTGGGGCTTAAGCTGCATCCCTGTCTCACCCCACGACCCTGTGTGAAGAAATGTGTGTGTTTTTTGCCAATTTTAACCGCACACTTGTTGTTTGTGTACATGGATTTTATAATGTCGTATGTTTTTCCCCCAACACCACTTTCCATAAATTTGTATAGCAGACCCTCATGCCAAATTGAGTCGAAGGCTTTTTTGAAATCAACAAAGCATGAGAAGACTTTGCCTTTGTTTTGGTTTGTTTGGTTGTCAATTAGGGTGTGTAGGGTGAATACATGGTCTGTTGTACGGTAATTTGGTAAAAAGCCAATTTGACATTTGCTCAGTACATTGTTTTCATTGAGGAAATGTACGAGTCTGCTGTTAATGATAATGCAGAGTATTTTCCCAAGGTTACTGTTGACGCATATTCCACGGTAGTTATTGGGGTCAAATTTGTCTCCACTTTTGTGGATTGGGGTGATCAGTCCTTGGTTCCAAATATTGGGGAAGATGCCAGAGCTAAGGACGATGTTAAAGAGTTTTAGTATAGCCAATTGGAATTTGTTGTCTGTATATTTGATCATTTCATTAAGGATACCATCAACACCACAGGCCTTTTTGGGTTGGAGGGTTTTTATTTTGTCCTGTAACTCGTTCAAGGTAATTGGAGAATCCAGTGGGTTCTGGTAGTCTTTAATAGTTGATTCAAGGATTTGTATTTGATCATGTATATGTTTTTGCTCTTTATTCTTTGTTATAGAGCCAAAAAGATTGGAGAAGTGGTTTACCCATACATCTCCATTTTGGATAGATAATTCTTCGTGTTGTTGTTTGTTTAGTGTTTTCCAATTTTCCCAGAAGTGGTTAGAGTCTATGGATTCTTCAATTACATTGAGCTGATTTCTGACGTGCTGTTCCTTCTTTTTCCGTAGTGTATTTCTGTATTGTTTTAGTGATTCACCATAGTGAAGGCGTAGACTCAGGTTTTCCGGGTCTCTATGTTTTTGGTTGGACAGGTTTCTCAATTTATTTCTTAGATTTTTGCATTCGTCATCAAACCATTTGTCATTGTTGTTCATTTTCTTCGGTTTTCTATTTGAGATTTTTAGGTTTGATAGGGAAGCTGAGAGGTCAAATATACTGTTAAGATTTTCTACTGCCAAGTTTACACCTTCACTATTGCAGTGGAACGTTTTACCCAGGAAGTTGTCTAAAAGGGATTGAATTTGCTGTTGTCTAATTGTTT
>NC_092101.1:53649691-53652191 GCF_045679555.1 Salvelinus alpinus
TGTTGTTGTGTTTTATCATCTCTTCATGTTGTCATGTTTTATCATCTCTTCATGTTGTTGTGTTTTATCATCTCTTCATGTTGTTGTTGTTTTATCATCTCTTCATGTTGTTGTGTTTTATCATCTCTTCATGTTGTTGTGTTTTATCATCTCTTCATGTTGTTGTGTTTTATCATCTCTTCATGTTGTTGTGTTTTATCATCTCTTCATGTTGTTGTGTTTTATCATCTCTTCATGTTGTTGTGTTTTATCATCTCTACATGTTGTTGTTGTTTTATCATCTCTTCATGTTGTTGTGTTTTATCATCTCTACATGTTGTTGTTGTTTTATCATCTCTTCATGTTGTTGTGTTTTATCATCTCTTCATGTTGTTGTTGTTTTATCATCTCTTCATGTTGTTGTGTTTTATCATCTCTTCATGTTGTTGTGTTTTATCATCTCTTCATGTTGTTGTGTTTTATCATCTCTTCATGTTGTTGTGTTTTATCATCTCTTCATGTTGTTGTGTTTTATCATCTTTTCATGTTGTTGTGTTTTATCATCTCTTCATGTTGTTATGTTTTATCATCTCTTCATGTTGTTGTGTTTTATCATCTCTTCATGTTGTTATGTTTTATCATCTCTTCATGTTGTTGTGTTTTATCATCTCTACATGTTGTTGTGTTTTATCATCTCTACATGTTGTTGTGTTTTATCATCTCTTCATGTTGTTGTGTTTTATCATCTCTTCATGTTGTTGTTGTTTTATCATCTCTTCATGTTGTTGCTTTGTCCAGAAGGAACCTGCGGTCAGCATTTTACCATTATCCCGTCACATATGACTAATAAAACTTTAAACGCGTGTCTTGAGGCACCCGGAAACCACACGGCCGCTCTCCTAGCCTCATTCGTCTATTCGGTAAACAAACAGGATAGTTGAAGCCTGTGGTGTGGGTAGGACAATATCCATTGGAGGCATTCCTTCTATGATTGCTTGTAAAATGGATTATGGTAAGTAGTTAATTAAATGGTGAAGTTGATTATGAGTAGTAATGTAGTCCTGATAATGTAGTCCTTATAATGTAGTACTGATAATGTAGTCCTGATAAAGTAGTCCTGATAATGTAGTCATGATAATGTACTTGTGATAATGTAGTCCTATTAATTTAGTCCTAGTAATGTAGTCCTAGTAATGTAGTCATGATAATGTAGTCCTGATAATGTAGTCCTGATAATGTAGCCCTGATAATGTAGTCCTGATAATGTAATCCTGATAATGTAGTCCTGATAATGTAGTCCTGATAATGTAGTCCTGATAATATAGTCCTAGTAATGTAGTCCTAGTAATGTAGTCCTAGTAATGTAGTCATGATAATGTAGTCCTGATAATGTAGTCCTAATAATGTAGTCCTGATAATGTAGTCCGAGTAATGTAGTCCTAGTAATGTAGTCCTAGTAATGTAGTCCTAGTAATGTAGTCCTGATAATGTAGTCTTAGTAACGTAGTCCTGATAATGTAGTCCTAGTAATGTAGTCCTGATAATGTAGTCCTAGTAATGTAGTCCTGATAATGTAGTCCTGATAATGTAGTTCTAATAATGTAGTCCTGATAATGTAGTCCTGACAATGTAGTCCTGATAATGTAGTCTTAATAATGTAGTCATACTGTGTGTGAAAAAGTCTGGAGAACTGTAGCCTGCAGTCTGGGCTATCTGGTATGGCTATGATTGCTAGAGGCAACCTTCTCTGATTGTTGATAATGGAAGAATGCAGAGTAGTTCTTTTTAAAATTTGTATTTGCATTTTATTCAATAGATAGGATAGTAGAGGAAAGACAGGTATTTTATTCAATAAATAGGATAGTAGAGGAAAGACAGGAGAGGGGAGGAGAGTAGAGGAGATGAGAGGAGAGGAGAGGACAAGAGAGGAGAGGAGAGGAGGGGACAGGAGAGAAGGGGACAGGAGAGGAGAGGAGAGGAGGGGACAGGAGAAGAGAGGAGGGGACAGGACAGGAGAGGAGAGGAGAGGAGGGGACAGGAGAGAAGGGGACAGGAGAGGAGAGGAGAGGAGGGGATAGGAGAGGAGAGGAGGGGAGAGGAGAGGAGGGGACAGGAGAGGAGAGGAGAGGAGGGGACAGGAGAACAGAGTAGGGAACAGGAGAGGAGAGGAGGGGAGAGGAGAGGAGAGAGAGGAGGGGACAGGAGAGGAGAGGAGGGGACAGGAGAGGAGAGGAGGGGTCAAGAGAGGAGAGGAGAGGAGAGGAGAGGAGAGGAGGGGAGGGGAGGGGAGGGGACAGGAGAGGAGACGAGAGAAGACGAGAGGACAGGAGAGGACGGGAGAGGACGGGAGAGGAGGGGACAAGAGAGGAGAGGAGAGAAGAGGAGGGGACGGGAGAGGAGAGGACAGGAGAGGAGGGGAGGGGACAGGAGAGGAGAGGAGGGGACAGGAGAGGAGAGGAGAGGAGAGGAGAGGAGGGGAGGGGACGGGAGAGGAGAGGAGAGGAGAGGAGAGGAGAGGAGA